>NC_041385.1:94599330-94645083 GCF_002162155.2 Triticum dicoccoides | reverse complement strand
CCCCCCTACCTCGTGGGCCCCCTGTTGCTCCACCGACGTACTCCTTCCTCCTATATATACCTACGTACCTCCGTCAGATCAGATACGGAGCCAAACACCTAATACCACCGCCGCAACTTTCTGTATCCATGAGATCCCATCTTGGGGCCTATTCCGTAGCTCCGCCGGAGAGGGCATCTACCACGGAGGGCTTCTACATCAACACCATAGCCTCTACGATGAAGTGTGAGTAGTTTACTTCAGACCTTCGGGTCCATAGCTAGTAGCTAGATGGCTTCTTCTCTCTGTTTGGATCTCAATACAATGTTCTCCCCCTCTCTTGTGGAGATCTATTCGATGTAATCTTCTTTTTTCGTTGTGTTTGTTGAGACCGATGAATTGTGGGTTTATGATCCAGCTTATCTATGAATAATATTTGAATCTTCTCTGATTTCTTTTATGTATGACTGAGTTATCTTTGCAAGTCTCTTCGAATTATCCGTTTGGTTTGGCCAACTAGATTGGTAGTTCTTGCAATGGGAGAAGTGTTTAGCTTTGGGTTCAATCTTGCGGTGTCCTTACCCAGTGACAGAAGGGGCAGCAAGGCACATATTGTTGCAATCGAGGATAACAAGATGGGGTTTTTATCATATTGCATGAATTTATCCCTCTACATCATGTCATCTTGCTTAAGGCGTTACTCTGTTTTTAACTTAATACTCTAGATGCATGTTGGATAGCGGTCGATGAGTGGAGTAATAGTAGTAGATGCAGAATCGTTTCGATCTACTTGTCTCGGACGTGATGCCTATATACATGATCATACCTAGATAATCTCATAATTATTCGCTTTTCTATCAATTGCTCAACAGTAATTTGTTCACCCACCATAGAATACCTATGCTCTTGAGAGAAGCCACTAGTGAAACCTATGGCCCCCGGGTCTATTCTCATCATATCAATCTCCATTACTTTATTTACTTGCTTTGTTTTTACTTTGCCTTTTACTTTTTATTTTGCATCTCTATATCAAAAATACCAAAAATATTATTTATCATCTCTATCAGATCTCACCCTCGTAAGTGACCGTGAAGGGATTGACAACCCCTAATCGCGTTGGTTGCGAGTAGGTATCGTTTTGTGTAGGTACGAGGGACTCGTGAGTGATCTCCTACTAGATTGATACCTTGGTTCTCAAAAACTAAGGGAAATACTTACGCTACTTTACTGCATCATCCTCTCCTCTTCGGGGAAATCCAACGCAGTGCTCAAGAGGTAGCAGGTTACCTCCTTTTTTTATTCTAGAAACAACCACACGCGAATATCGAGGTGTTGGTTACATAGAACAAATTTCCTAGAGTTCGTGCTCATCCCTCCTCTATCTCTCTTCTCAGCCAGCCAGCAGACGCGCGGAGCCCATCGTCTCTTTGCTCATATACGGTCCCAGATGTCAGTGAAAATGCAAGAGGACCCACTGAACCTGCACATCTTTCACCTCAACGTGCTGGTGATGAAAAACAAATCCAATAAAGATCTTCGGTGGCCGCTTTTGGAGTTACTCAAGAGTAGTAAGATTCTATTTACAGTTTAACCCAAGATGCACATCACGTGGCTTCAACTACCACTCTATTTTCTTGCATGACACGACCTGGATGCTGGATGTCCCACATGTCGGCAAAAGGAGGAAGAACTCGACCAAATCTTCGGTTGTGCTCTCGGATTAGACTAGTTGTGCTAACTTAAAATTTTATTGTGTAGAATGGATGCAAGTTTTGGTATTGGGAAGAAGAGTACATCGATATATTGATAGAGCGTAATTTAGTAGATGTTCTAGCACTTTTAGCTAGCATAGAGGCTAGAGATGAGACTAGTGCACTTGTTGATAGAATAGAGGCTAGACATGAGACTAGATGCGAGGAAGCAACATCTACTTCTTTACACTCGAAGAAGAAAGAAGCACGCAAGATCGAGCCTCCACAGATCAACAATGAATGCATCCTTCTCTCTGCTCTGGGTTCGATACTCATGTGTTATATCCTCTATTTTATTCATTTCCTCTTCTTCTATCAATGAAAAGATACGCAAGCTTTGCGTATTCGTGAAAAAAGATCAACAATGAATGCATCGAGAAGGCACTAATCCAACTTACAGGAGCAGTTATGGAAGTTGGATATCTTCTAAAATCTATTCTTGTGGTTCTTGTTTCCTTTGGTCTTGCTTTTCTAGTAAAAAATTTGGTGATGTATTTCCATGTACCAAAAAATCAATGATGAAAAAAAGATATGCGTTTGCAAAGAAAAATGTACGCGGCCGGGATGCGTCCGCGCATTTGGCGCACGACCACCACATCCGAGAAATGGCTCGGACACGACCCCATTGCCCTACCCAAATGGACAGAATCTGGGCAAAACGGAGGTCCGTTTGGGGTCGTGCGTTGGAGTTGGCCTTACAAGTGGGACTGCAGTTGAGGAAACCGACTATCGGCAAACCCCCACCTCACCCACCGTGCAATGGCTGAGTTAGAGAAACGACGAGGTTGAAGAGATTGTTGTAGCACGGACTCCAACAAATATGGTGTTAGATGGAAGTCGTGTTGGTGGCGTGTGTCGTACTCTTGGACATGAATGCTTGTTCTGGCCCATGCCACCCTACTACTCCTACTACTTATAGTAGTATTATCGAGGATTCGAGGTGCTAGTTACGTACAGCAAACACATTAACATATGGCCCACCTCACACTGTGGCCAAATTTCCTGGAGTCTGTGCTAGGATAAAAAGTGTTCTTTGTGAGGGTGGGTGGCTGGTCTCAAGTTTAAGCAATATCATCGAGTCGAACCACGAAGGACGGCAACAAGCTTGTCGAAGATAGCAACAACTTCATAGTTCTTGTAATTCCAAGAGCAATTGGGAACTCGACAAATTGCTATCTTCCATAGAAGACAGTCACCATGATCGTATTTGAACGTGCGTAGAATACCGGTGTGCTCAACCTCTGGGTAGTCTGCTGAGATTTTTCAAAGTGGAACTCGGTGATGAGTGTACACATTCACAAGTTCCCACTCGCAGTTGTACCCAATATAAACAACCCAATCTCCATTTGCGCCTGCCCAAGCCTTGCCCTCAAGCGATGGCATCTTAACATCATACGTATCATTATCAAGCGGCATCAACTTGCACAAGGCGAGGCCTCCGTCGTCCCTGCGCCAGTCAGCAGGGTCATGGCGAAGAAGATAGGGGAGATCAAACCGCTCCTGGACCCTTGGGTTCCTTGTAATGATGTTGTTAGTTGAGTCGAGAATGGTCTTGAATGAACCTGCCATGCTAGCCGAGGTGATGATGTCGCACCGATCAATGAGTTCCTCCACCATGTCATCTTTCAGATCGGGGCAAGAATAACGGGGTCGTTTCTGGCATGTTCCCTCCATGAAGAAGACGATCGAACAATGGCAGAAGGAAGGGTGAAGGCAAATGGAGGGGGGAGGAAGAGTGTGCGATAACAGTTCCAAATCAAGAGGGAAAGGCGAAGAGTCGGTGGACAGTTGCCAGTTTTCCACGGTACACGAAGAGGCGCCCCAGCCTACACATCCGTTTGGAAATACTAGTAGAAAAGGACTCGCTGATGTCTCACTGACATGTTGGAATGGGACCACATGTCAATGAAATATGGTGTGTAATTTCTCGTGCAAAATGCGATCTGGCCGCGTTGGCCCGAGGTGCCGCATTAGTTATCGACCTTTATTTTTTTAACATACAATCTGAATGGATAGCTCCTGTGGTCATCACACATGAGCGGTTATATAGGTGGGCTAGGTGGGCAGGCGGTTGAGCAGGCGGCAACAATCTGAGTGCTGAAAGAGTTGATCCGATGCTTGGTTTTGTTTGGATTTTCCAACTATGACCATTGGATAGAGTGAATCAATGGCCTACTTTCAAAGTTATTCTCATACTATAGAATTTTTGATTGAGTTGCTGTGCTACTACCGTCCAATATTCGTGTGTGGTTGTTTCTAGAGTAAAAAAAGGAGGTACTAGTACTTACTGTGGGAAAGGTGAAGTGATGGTTGATTCGCCTGAGCAACTTATTAATGTGGGAATATGGTAGTACCAGCGGATTCAATGAATAGACAAATGATGGTTGCTTCGTCCGAGCAACTTACTGTGGCGAAGGTGGGACACTGTGATTTGACTGCTCACTAGTCATTACTACTGCGGCGCAACGACTGGGGTGAATCTTTCCCTGCAGTTGTGTTGTACACTCAATATTGCTGCATGGCAGGTGGAGCCGGATGAAGGATGTCCAACATGTCGGCAAAACGAAGTTGAATTGTTTCTGGCATTGCTATCAATCCTTCAGGATTTGTTTATATGTACGCATAATTTTAATGTAATTGTACTGTGATGCTATGAAGGTTTCAACTTTGGTTCCCGCAGGAAAAAAAGGTTTCAACTTAGGATTCATGTGTCTTGCCTCAAGATTATCTCGTTACAACATTCCATCAAATACAAATGAAACTACCATGGCTACTAATGCATCTAAATGGTTCGCAGATCAGCGCCAATATTCACATCACAACTAAAGACAAAGTTGTGAGAAGGTGTACAAATAAAGAAAAATATATAATTGATTGATGTTGTTCATAGGCATGGCTCCATTTCCTTGGCACAGTGTTCATTGCTTGGCAGCTAGTTTCACCTAGCTCTGTAGCCAAAAAAGAGGTGTATGGAGGACACCACAATCCGATCATTTTGTGCAGCTCCACTAAAATCGAGTGGACCATCCCTGTTTGCAAAGATATCCAGTCAGTGTGATTACAATAATAATGGAACTAGATGATGAAACATAACACACACAAATAGAAGCCGATCACCTCTACGATCTCTCTTTAGGACTAACTTCTTATTGGAGAAGATTAGGCACTGAGTTGGATGAGGAGGATAGCAAAACCAATCTCCCTTTCTGTAGTCCCACGGAAATGTAAAAACGTTGCCCGCGTGACATTTTGGTGGAACTACACAAAACACTCTTAAGAAAAAAGTGATTTGTGCAGTTCACCAAAAGGTCGCAATAGGAACGAGGTGAAAATGGATAGCCCTGTTTGCAAAAGGAGGTAGAAAGGAAACAATTACTGCCCAATAACACGAGTTGAAGACACATACGCCGACAAAAAAGAAGCATATTCCATGTAATAAGGGAAAGATAGCACATGGTGGTTTATCAAAAATGGTTTGAGGACGAGATTGCAAGATGGAAAGTACGCCGGCCGAGATACGATTTAAGCAAACAACTAAAGAAGATCCACATGCAGCAACATGGGAAGATGGGCAGTGGAGCAACACCGAAGGAAGTTGTACCTGAGGGTCGTCGGGATGTTACTAGGAGGGCGCCGGTGGCCGGGATCTTCCCATATTGCGGCAGCGAGCAAGTGGCGAAGGCCCTACCGCGTCGGAGCTTGGTCGGAGAGAACGGCGAGTACCGCAGATCGGGAAGTGTTGCCTCAACACCGTCGAACAGAGATATGATGCACATCCTCCATTTCCGCCGGCGGACAGGATGCGGCCGGATCACTGATCAACGCTGAGAGAGAGAGGCCACCGCCGCCTTGTGTGAGATGGTGTGACGAGAGACAAACCCATTTTTTCATTTTCCCCACGGCAATCATTTTATATTTTGTACGTGCCATTGAGGAATATATAACTTTATTTAATACTAATGCGTCAAGTCAAACTTTGTTCCGTCTAGGCGTGGTACCTGACCCTCCTTTGAGTAAACAACCGCTACACGCGTCAAATTATCACGTGGGCTGCCTTTTCATACAGAAACAAACTCCACCGTGTACACGCGCGGGTGTGGCCGGGAACAAGACGTGAGTACGTGTGTCCTGCATGCACCTCTTCTTTAGGTGCAGGTATGTACATGGGTGGGTGTGAGAGAGATGGTTTGTGCAAAACAGAGGCAATGTGTTGATGATATCTCAAACAGAAAAACGTAACATATGCAATGTGTGTGAAATGGAGTCATGGACGTGAGATATCGATAGAATTGAAAACAGTGATGAAGTGTGTGGCTGCGCGATCGATAAAGAGTGACATCGAATTTGTGTTTGCCCATGTCAAAGATACAGGGTGGCTGGCCTACTAGAATTTGAGAGGGCAGAGGTGCAGTTTTTCTCCGTGGCATGGATACTACCTACAATGTTCGACTATCGGTGTGTGTTGGGGGGGGGGAGGGGGCAGAGACCGATCGACTAGTATATGTGTGGGGAAGGAGAGAGACCTAGATATGTATTGAGGGAGATCGATCGGCATCCATGGACATGTGTAGCAGAGGAATAAGGTTGGGAGAAAGACAAAGGTAGAGCGTCGGAGGGTTGGTGGTGGAGTGGCGTCTCACAAATGGTGGGAGAGGCCTACTAGACAAACAGAGGGTACGAGTGCAATATCAATAAGAGAGGGCGGGGGATGTCTGTCTGTCTATGCACGTGCGTGTGAGAGACGGGTCGGGAGGTATGCAAGGATGATGAGGGGAGATGATATGGTTATGGTAAGCATACGTAACTACATAGGAAGATCAACCTCGTGTGTCCGAGAAAGGGAGAGACATAACTAGCAAGGTAAGTGTATCAGTGCGTGGGGAAAACGAATTATAGTCGACCTTGCTATATGTAGGGAGATCAGTACGTATACACGCCTGCATGTGTTAGAAGCAAATAAGGTCCGGAGAGACAGACAGGGGGAGAGGGATGCAGCTAGGAGGTGGTGCGAGAGGCCTACCATGTCGAGGGGGGAGGAGTGTGCGAGTATGAGATCAATGAAAAGAAGGGCGGGAGTGTGCACCGCGTGGAACCGTATTGGACATAGGGGGCATGGACGATGAGAAGAGAAGAGGGGAAGTATATATGTGTTTGTGGTAGGCACACTTGGGTAGAGAGGTATATCGACCGGTGTGTGCCAGAAAGAAGGAGACGGGGGCCTACACACACCACGGGTGGACGACCTAAAGAGAAATAATGAACGTGCGTGATGGAGGGGACGCTAAGGGTGGGTGAGAGGGGGGCGGGCGTGTGCATGCATGATAGAAAGTTAGCGCTAGATAGCTACAAATAGAAGAGGATCGTGAAGGTGTAAAAGATGAACAAAGATCATAATTCATTATAAAAAAGTGGATATGGATACTTGAAGAAGATATCATAATGTAGAACATTGATTATAATTTGGGCTAATGTGTGGCTTTTGCAGCTCAGGTCTAAATACCTGTCATATTGTAGGGGGCGGGGCACTATACTTTGTGTGATAAACATGGTGTACGTATGGAACATGGTTTAGATTATGAATATATAGTTAGTACATCAAATGTACTATTATTTGGAATCAACATCAAGTGTATTCAAAAAATAGAATTCGAGTTCATGTAGCACACATAGTTCATATCTATCTCTATAGTAATCATGTGGTGTGTTATTAAGGTAATACACGAATGATGGTTGAAGTTGGCAACAATCATGATTGTAGATTCTTATTGAAATAGAGAAACGAATTCAAATTCAGTTCGAATTGCAGCAGTAGTATAGACATTTGGAATGCACTAAAATGTTGGTATGAGTAGGTTACATGCATTATACAGCAAGCGAAAAAATTTAATTGGACATAACATGGATTCATACTCCCTCCTTCCATCTATATAGGGCGTAATGCGTTTTTGAAGACCGCCTTTGACTATTGACAAGATTAATAGTACATGACATGCACAATGTGAAAATTATATCATTGAAAGCTCCTTTCACACACGAATTTAACGGTGTGCTTTGTGTAAGTTGCATGTCATGTATTATTGCTCTAATAGTTGGTCAAAGTTAGCATCAAAAAACGCATTAGGCCCTATTTAGATGGAAGGAGGGAGTAGCTTTGAATAGCATTTGTATAGTAAAACGGGGCAAGACTCTCTCTTTGTGTGGTGTGAATAGTTTTATTTTTCGTTTTCTTTTTGGTTGAGGGAAGTGCGAATTGATTTGGTACGTACAAGTACAATATTACACGTTAGGCTTGTCCCTAAAATTCAACCCGCGCCTTGTTATATCCCGAAAATTCAGATATCGTGCTCCCAAAACTGGCACCTTCACAACCCGCACCTTGCTATCCAGAAATTACAATGCGCGCGAAAACTCCCTCCAACTGCCAAATCACGACAAGCGAAATCCCCCTTCTAACCCTGAGCCGAAAGGGCCACTAATTCAAATCGGTGGGGGGTACTTTTGCATGGTTCACCCCCTCCCATCACCTCCTTTTCGCCATTTGAAATCCTAGGCCGCCATAACCTCTCCACTCCAGCCGCGAAACCCCACCCTCCTCCATCCGCCACCTTACCACTGCCCAGCCAGAGCCTCTTCCTTGACGACATCGTCCACCACAATAGCTCGACGTCCCTCGTCCACCTCCCCGGATGAGGATCCCTCGTCCATCTCATCGTACCACCGGTTCAGCCACCCCGTCCTCCACCTCCAAGGGGCTACTCCGATGATTGCCTCGTCTATCGCGGCTGCTCCATCCCCACAGTGCCACCTTAACCTGCTCCACCAGAACCGCAGCATCCTCACCGACTCCTCGGACGAAGCAGAGGCCTACTCGGCGCCACCAAAGAGGTTGCACACTCATCACATCACACCTTCTCCTTAACTCGACCTCCCGGCGCCAACAGTGCTCCATCCTGCACCCCCATGGAGTGGCTACCTTGAAGCCGGCGCCGCGGGAGACATCTCCACGGCGGCTCTCCCCCAGTGCGAGGCCCCTTCGGCGGCGGCGTCCATACCAGCCAGATCTGCTGCTACTACTCCGGCTCTCGCTCGCTCGCGCTGCTGCTGCTGCTCTGGCTCTCGCTCGATCGCTCGCTTGCCCAGCTGCTGCTGCTCCGGCTCTCGCTCGCTCGCTCACGCTACTGCTGCTGCTCTACCCTCGCTCGTGCTGCTGCTTTGCTCCGATTTAGCTACACTTCAGTCGACTGAATCGACTTTTGGGTCAGTCGATTTTCAGGGGGGGGCTCGCCGGAGGTAAGGAAGAACCACCCACAGCGGGGACGGGGGCTCGCCGGAGAGGTACCCCACTATCTATCTTAGGGTTAAGGGTGGGGGTGGGGGGCATAGAGGGCTGGCCAGGATGACGGTGGACCGGTGGTGGGGAGTTGTTTTGGGGCGGCGAGGCAGCGCTAGGGCCGGTGGTTCGGCCGGTGGTGGCTGGCGGCTCAGAGGGGTGCAGGTTGAAGATGAACTGCATGCCCTCCCTAAACTACATGCCAAGTGCCTCTCTGCTACCATTGCATTCAGTTTCGATAGTAACATTCGGATTCCACAGTAAATTTCAGTTTCGGTAGTTAAGTTCATGGTCAATAGTTTTTACCTCATCTGTTGTAGTCAGGTGGTTTTTGGTGATGTAAATTTTACATATATTTTACATCATCTATTGGAGATGCTATTAGAATCCCACTTGAGATTGACGATGTTTGTCTTGTGCTACTTCAGCCTTGACGTCTTACGGCTCACCGGAGCTGCTCCAACAACAGAACGATCCATCACAACATAGCAGTGCCCTGGGCGCCGTCTACAGATTCCTCAGATCTTCCTCCACACCTCCGACAGCCACCTCTGCCTCAACTGCTTCAGCGACCAACCCAATGATGCTGAGGTCGACACGGCTACGACAAAGAGGTTGTACACTTGTTGCATCACTTATTACTATACATTCATGTCGATCCATTAGGGCTATTTTGGTTCAACGGAAAAACATAGCAATGGGGAATTTTCCAATGGCACTCTACTATTCAATTATGCATGCATTTTGTTGAAAAGAATGAAGCAAAACATCCACCTGGACCTACTTTCCAAAATCCTATGCATGAAAACAAGACCAAGTGCATTAGTGGCAGAATAACATTCTAACTTTACACGCTTTCATATGGTTTCACTTTATTTTGGCCATGTTTCTTTGCATTCTCTGCTCTTCCAATTCCTGTAAACCAAACACCCAAGTTGGCAGAAATCCTATGTTTACAAATGCTCTGTTTACCATGTGTATTCCTATCCTATTCCGGTGTTTTTCCTATCCCTACGTTTTAAGAATCATGCAAGCCAAATGAGCCCTTACGGAATTACTTCAGTTACAGGTAGGTGTCGAAGGGAAATTTGTGTGGTTTGTCCTGCTCCTACCGCGACGTCGTCCACCTCACCTAAGCTGCTCCATCGACAGAAGCATCCACCAAACCAGACATCACGACTCCTGGCCGTCTTTCGCTGCCTCAAATCTCCTTCCCTGCCGCCGGCACCCACCGCAATGGCATCACCATCATCGACTCAGCAGATGAACCTGAGGAGTACACAGGTCCACAAGAAAGGTCGCACACTTTTATTTCTGCTTATGTTATGCATTGCTTAAATTTACCTGCTACTTTATCATCTTGTTCACCTCTTGGACTCCAAGTCAGGTCCAAATTAATGTTCAAACTTGAGTTCTAAATTAGTTGTGGGGCACATATCGAAGCAGCAATGAATACTATGTCTGTCTAATATCTGGTTCACCTAGGGTATGCCTATGTTGTTCATCTTGGGTGGGAAACAAATAGTAAAGCAATCATCATCTGTATTTTTATTAAATTAAAGCAATCATTAGCCTAATATCATTATTTTTGGATCCATCCACTCGTTGTTACCATCACCCTAAATTTCTGCATGCTCTCCTTACATAATCTCACCATATTTTTTTCGTATGCATGTCAGATATTGTACACAGTCATGTTGAACATGTAGAGAAAAAGAGAAGAGTTTTGCACGGCAATACAATGTCATGCAAACATCTCTCCATGGTGGGTTCAATGGAAAACCCTCCCCACCCCTCTCTAGATTGTAATCTAGAGGAAGATATCTGTTCTGAGGCAGATTCAGACGTCGCTGACCACTCCTATTTACCCCCCCCCCAAGGTGTTTGCTCTACCTTGGCATGATGATGTTAGTCATATCATGCATATGTTGCCTTGCAGTGCCTACTTTTGACATCATATATGTCATCTGCTTAGTTTAGACATGTTCTGTAATTCCACATGTTTAGTTTCTATATCATATATGGGAATTATGCAGTCTCATGTCTTTTAGCCAGCCATAATATATGTGAAATGTGAAATTCCATCCTGTTTAACCAGGCATCATATATTTGAATGATATATTGCCCATCCTTTTATTCATTACATTTCCATTTGTCGACAATGTTTGTACATTAAACTACTCTTCCTGTGAATCAGCCATTTGGGTGGGAGATGGAAAAATCTGGAGTGAAAACAAGGCCTTCAGAGCAGACAGTGCTACACGTTGAAGCAGATCTCTTGTTGGGTCCCGATAGCTCCTCGGAGATGGATTCAGAGACAGATGACCAGTCCTATTCCCCCATCGAGGTGTATGCTCTAACTTGGCACGGTTATACTGCTCATATCATGCATATGGTGTCTTGCATTGCATAGTTTAGACATCATATACACAATATTCAACACCATGTTCTTACTTCAGACATCATATCGAATGCCCTTTGTTTAGCATATAAATCACATATGTGAATTAAATGATGCGATCTTGATTACTTAGATAACATGTAGGTGAATTATGTCATGCAATCCTATTTAGTTATTCATCATATCTTTGAATTATGTTGTGCTATGCTATCCAGTTTAGATAGACATCATATATGTGAAATTATGTCATGCTATCTATTTTAGTTAAACAATATACATGTCAACTATTTCATGCCCTCTTTTTTCCACATTATCTATTGCATCTGTCTCTCATACAATGTCTGTACATTCAACTATGTTTCCTATTTATCAACCATTTGAATTGGAGCGGGTGATGCCAGTATCTAGCGGACTAAAAACACGGTCTTCAAATAAAACAGTGCTACCTCTTGGTGGAGATAGCACCCCGGTTGTACATGCACGAGAACCAGCCCTACCACACATAACTCAAACTCTCGCAGATTGTACCCCTACTGCGATGGACAGAGAACCAGCTTCACCCAATCTAACCCCAACCCCAGCAGATAGTAACCCAGTTCCTGTTGACACAGCACCATCTCCACCACAGAGCTCCCAAACAAGAGCAGTTAGTAAGGCAGCTCCAGTGCCCAAAGGGCCAGTACTACCACGGTGAACCCCAACTCCACCAGTTAGTACGCCTATTCCTATGGAGGAAGCACAACCAGTTAGTTGTAGTTTAGCAGCTATCACATTTGATGTTGTTAAATCGTATGTGTGTATCTTCCCATCTTGGAAATATTATACTGAAGATGAAGGAAAATGCCAGTTGCAGGTGTTTGTCCAGGAGTTATGTGTAAGTAATGTTATTCATGGCAATTACTTTGCTTTGTCCCATACATCCTACCTCCATGATGGTTATAATACAGCAAATTTTCCCATTTTTCTCTATAGTGAAGGACCAATTTGGAAACTCAGGATGACGTAACCTGTGCTAATACCTCTGCTATCTTCAAGAATGCTTGGTGGCAGTATCGGAATTACCTAAAGAAAACGTACTTCACCGGCAAAGAAACTCATCAAATTCCCTTACGTTCTCCTGAGACACATTTACTGGATGACAACTGGGAACGCCTTGTTCTGTACTGGTCCCGAACCAAGAATGTTGTAAGGTCTATGAGCTCATTTTCTATTTTTAAGTACTATATTCTTGTGTCTTACTGTACTCTGTTCATGTAGAACAAGTGCCTAAACCTGAAGAACAATTGTTCTAATTTAAGATTCCATTGCTGCGTTTTGCCACCGCCTTGCGCTTTACTGACCAAAGTGCATGCCTATGCGCAGTTATGCACAGATTAAGCGTAGTTATGCACAATGTGTTTTGCCAACGCCTAGAGCCTAGGTGCGCCTTTTTTAACTATGATTGCTATCATGCATACTGCTTTGCTCTTGTATCACTGTATTTACTCATACAAACTTATTTTAAAATTGAAGGATCCAATCGAAACTCCAATGGCACAGCAGGTATGTTCACGCATGTTTCTTTAACAGGTTTGCTCTTATCAATAGCTCTGTTGATTTCAATTTCAATTGTGTATACACTTGACTTCTCATATCATGTTTATTATTAGCATCACAACAGAGCCAATAGTGTTGTTGTACATGTAGACCCATGGTACCCATCTGAAATCTTGTTGTGTCGTGTAGTTTCCCATGCTTTGTATTCTTTCATCGCTGCTTTGTCTTGAACTGATATGATTTGAACCGTGTCTCTATTTTGATTTGGCAAGACAATGCAGTGACCATAGGACATAGATATATGTTTGTTTGATGATTTTATTATGTACTAGTACTTGGCAATAGAAGAATTGGTAGTTTAATCCTGTCCACCTTACTAATGAATTGGTTCACCGAAATGAGTTTCATATACTAGTACATGCTAAATCTATTATCTGTCTGCTTGTTTCTTATTTTAGAATGCTGACAGAATATTGGGGAAGAGTGCCTTATTAAGCAATGGTAGAGGAAGTAATGTAGATAAGGTTTAGGATAGTGACACATCCTTGTTGGTCTCCAACAAAGCTGATAAAATAGCTAAGGAAGACTATCTTGAAGACAGTGAGACAACCCCAAAGTCCTGTCTTGGTTTAGTGTTCGAGTTACTGGCCACTACCGCTTGCACAAGCTATTCAAACTCACTGTCTGAATCAATTCGGTTTCTTCAGTCTCAACTACAAGCTGAAAGACATCGATCAGCTGGGCTGCGACAAGAAGCGGAAGGACTGCGGAAGTCCCTGGAGCATTCAGATGCATACTTTCTAGTGCAACAACAAGCGTTGGAGGATTTTAGCGCCAAATAGGACAAAGGTAATAAGCTTGCTAAGCTTATTGCCAGCATGGTGGATACCCATGATAACGTTTCTTGAGCTCTTCTGAAGTTGTTTCAGTTATGCTCTTGTTTTGCTGCCGCGTTTATTTGCACTGGTGGCCAATTTTGATGGCCAGTGTATGTAATATGCTGCTTTGTTCCCTATATTTGCACTGGTGGAGAACTTTGATGCCCAGTGGATGTAATATGTGTAATAGTGGTAATAGGCTAGCGTTAATTGCTTGCTTATTTATTTCCTTATTGTCTTGTTTAGTTGTTTGCTTGTAGTCACTGCAGTTCTTTTTTTGTGTGTTTCTAGTGGCCACAATAACCTATTTTTGGAAACTAGGTCAAAATAATCGTGGCAACACATGGACTGTTGTAACCATGGGCCTCCTGCGGGTCGTATGATCCATGGGCCTTCTACGGGCTATAGGATCCACTGGCCGTCTATACGGGCCGTAGGATCCATGTGCCTTCTACGGGCCGTAGGATCCATGGGCCTTCTACGGGTCGTACGATCCATGGGCCTTCTATAGGCCGTATGCTCCATGGGCCTTTTACGGGTTGTAGGATCATGGGCCTTCTACGTGGCGTATCATCATTTCACCAATCATGGGTCGTACTATTCGTGGACCATAACGGGCTGTTAATAGGCCGTATTTGATAACTCTATGAAAACAGCCCAACAGGGTTTTTTTACATGAAAACGGCCCATCGTATTAACGGGCCACAAACGGGCTGACTGTAACCATGGGCTGAATTTGACCCACAAGCAGAAAATGACAGTAACTGACCGTAAGTAACCGAATGTTGGAAATGAGCCCAGGAATAAATGGGCCCTGAGAAGGCCGAAAGATAACATGGGCTGGAAACGGCCCAATGGAATAATGGGCCGTTAATGGGTATAAAGTGATACACTGTTCATTACGGGCAAGTTTCACCACGGGGCATTAATGGGCCAAGAGTTACAAAGGGCCTCATATGGGCTGAAAGACGTCATGGGCCATACATGGGCCGGAAGTTAAAACAGACTGGAATCATATTGGACGGCCCAGATGATGCTTCTAGGCCTAATTCGGAGAGGTCGTAACGGGCCCTGGGTTAGTGGGCTGTAAATGGGCTATATGCAAACATGCCGTTAATAGGATTTCCGTGGGCTAGCCCGCCACCTTTTGACCAAGTCAAACGGGCCGGCTTTTTCACAGGAATGGGCCTCTGTTGGGTTGTGCCATGTGTCGATGTATCATAGGCGCCTTGGGTCCAATGAGTGGATGACATCTGTCCCAACGGTGAGTTGACACGTGTTTCCTCAAGGCAATGATGATTTTACACGTGGAAAATTCCCATTGGTCGGGGCTGTTAACGGGTTATCGGATCCAAAACCGGACCCGATAGCTTAATGGTTCCGTTATGGTGGATGCCACGTGTCGGTCACCCTTGACGAAAACACTTGTGACGCGCGATTTATCGTCATGGAAGTGGACACTTTCGTGATGATAATTTTGGTATTATCATGGAACACTTCTACGACAGCACATGTATGACTATCTTGATTCTGTCATAAAATCGTCATGGATGTACACGCATGACAAAAAACGTGACCTACTATGACAAACATGTATCATCACGAAAGTGTATTTGTTTTGTAGTGATGACAATGATGAAGCGTGTCATAATAAACGGAACGGTGGAAAGTTTGGCAATATATCTCGGAATGGCTATGAAAATGCCATAATAGGTAGGTATGGTGGCTGTTTTGAGGAAGCTATATGGTGGGTGTATGGTACCGGCAAAAGTTGCACGGTACAAGAGAGGCTAGCAATGGTGGAAGGGTGAGAGTGCGTATAATCCATGGACTCAACATTAGTCATAAAGAACTCACATACTTATTGCAAAAATTTATTAATTATTGAAATATTACTACGCGCATGCTCCTAGGGGGATAGATTGGTAGGAAAAGACCATCGCTCATCCCCGACCGCCACTCATAAGGAAGACAATCAATAAATAAATCATGATCCAACTTCATCACATAACGGTTCACCATACGTGCAAGCTACGGGAATCACAAACTTTAACATAAGTATCTATACAAATTCACAACTACTCTACTAGCATGACTCTAATATCACCATCTTCACATCTCAAAACAATCATATATAATCAAACTTCTCATAGTATTCAATGCACTTTATATGAAAGTTTTTATTATACCCATCTTGGATGCCCATCATATTAGGACTAATTTTATAACCAAAGCAAATTACCATGATGTTATAAAAGACTCTCAAAATAATATAAGTGAAGCATGAGAGTTTATCAATTTCCTCAATATAAAACCACCACCATGCTCTAAAAAGATATAAGTGAAGCACTAGAGCAAACGACAAACTACTCCAAAAGATATAAGTGAAGATCAATGAGTAGTCGAATAATTGTGCAACTATGTGAAGACTCTCTAACATTTAAGAATTTCAGATATTGGGATATTATTCAAATAGAAATCAAAACAAAATAAAACAAAATGACATGACGCTCCAAGCAAAGCACATATCATGTGGTGAATAAAAATATAGCCTCAAGTAAAGTTACCGATGAACGAAGACGAAAGAGGGGATGCCATCCGGGGCATCCCCAAGCTTAGGCTCTTGGTTGTCCTTGAATATTACCTTGGGGGGCCTTGTTCATCCTCAAGCTTAGGCTCTTGCCACTCCTTATTCCATAGTCCATCGAATCTTTACCCAAAACTTGAAAACTTCACAACACAAAACTCAACAGAAAACTCGTAAGCTCCGTTAGTATAGGAAAATAAATCACCAATTTTGGTACTATTGTGAACTCATTCTAAATTCATATTGGTGTAATATCTACTGCATTCATATTGGTTCATACCCTCCTATACTACTCATAGATTCATCAAAATAAGCAAACAACACATAGAAAACAGAATCTGTCAAAAACAGAACAATCTGTAGTAATCTGTAACTCTAGAATACTTATGTAACTCTGAAAATTCTGAAATTAATTGGTGTATGTGAGTAATTTTTCTATTAATCTTATTCAAAAAGAATCAACTTAAAAACACTCTTCTGGTACAAATGAAAATTATTCTCGTGAGTGCAAAGTTTCTGTTTTTTACAGCAAGATCGCATTAACTTTCACCCAAGTCTTCCCAAAGGTTCTACTTGGCACTTTATTGAAACAAAAGCTATAAGACATGATTAATACAGTAGCTTAATCATGTTGACACACAAAAACAGTAGGGTTAAATATTGGGTTGTCTCCCAACAAGCGCTTTTCTTTAATGCCTTTCTAGCTAGGCATGATGATGACAATGATGCTCACATAAAAGATAAGAATTGAAACACAAAGAGAGCATCATGAAGAATATGACTAGCACATTTAAGTCTAACCCACTTCCTATGCATAGGGATTTTTTGAGCAAACAACTTATGGGAACAAGAATCAACTAGCATAGAAAAGCAAAACAAGCATAGCTTCAAGATTTTCAACACATAGAGAGGAAAGTTGATATTATTGCAATTCCTACAAGCATATATTCGTCCCTCATAATAATTTTCAGTAGCATCATGAATGAATTCAACAATATAACCATCACATAAAGCATTATTTTCATGATCCCCAAGCGTATAAATTTTATTACTCTCCACATAAGCAAATTTCTTCTCATGAATAATAGTGGGAGGAAACTCAACAAAATAACTATCATTTGAGGCATAACCCAATTGAAAATTAAAATCATGATGACAAGTTTCATGGTTATCATTGTTCTTTATAGCATACATGTCATCACAATAATCAGCGTAGATAGGAACTTTATTCTCATAATCAATTGGAACCTCTTCTGAAATAGTGGAATCATCACTAAATAAAGTCATGACTTCTCCAAATCCACTTTCATCAAAATAATTATCATAAATAGGAGGCATGCTATCATCATAATAAATTTGCTCATCAAAACTTGGGGGACTAAAAATATCATCTTCATCAAACATAGCTTCCCCAAGCTTGTGGATTTGCATATCATTAGCATCATGGATATTCAAGGAATTCATACTAACAACATTGCAATCATGCTCGTCATTCAAATATTTAGTGCCAAGCAATTTAATGAATTCTTCTTCTAACACTTTGGCATAATTACTAGAATCCTTATTTTCACGAAATACATTAAAGAGATGAAGCATATGAGGAAACCTCAATTCCATTTTTTCGTAGTTTTCTTTTATAGACTAAACTAGTGATAAAACATGAAACTAAAAGATTCGATTGCAAGATATAAAGATATACCTTCAAGCACTCACCTCCCCGGCAACGGCGCCAAAGAGCTTAGTCGACGGGGTGTTAGTGCCGCTTACCTAGCCTCCCCGGCAACGATGCCAGAAAATAGCTTGATGTCTACTATGAAACCTTCTTCTTGTAGACGTTGTTGGGCCTCCAAGGGCAGATATTTGTAGGACAGTAGCAAATTTCCCTCAAGTGGATGACCTAAGGTTTATCAATCTGTGGGAGGCATAGGATGAAGATGGTCTCTCTCAAACAACCCTACAACCAAATAACAAAGAGTCTCTTGTGTCCCCAACACACCCAATACAATGGTAAATTGTATAGGTGCACTAGTTCGGCGAAGAGATGGTGATACAAGTGCAATATGGATGGTAGATATAGGTTTTTGTAATATTAAAATATAAAAATAGCAAGGTAACTAATAATAAAAGTGAGCACAAACTGTTGTAATGCTTCCAAACAAGGCCTAGGGTTCATACTTTCACTAGTGCAAGTTCTCTCAACAATAATAACATAATTGGGTCATATAACTATCCCTCAACATGCAACAAAGAGTCACTCCAAAGTCACTAATAGTGGAGAACAAATGAAGAGATTATTGTAGGTATGAAACCACCTCAAAGTTATTCTTTCCGGTCAATCCATTGGGATATTCCTATAAGTGTCACAAATAGCCCTAGAGTTCGTAGTAAAATAACACCTTAAGACACAAATCAACCAAAACCCTAATGTCACCTAGATACTCCAATGTCACCTCAAGTATCCGCAGGTATGATTATACGATATGCATCACACAATCTCAGATTCATCTAATCAAACCAACACAAAGAACTTCAAAGAGTGCCCCAAAGTTTCTACCAGAGAGTCAAGATGAAAATGTGTGCCAACCCCTATGCATAGGTTCACAAGGTCACTGAACTCGCAAGTTGATCACCAAAACATACATCAAGTAGATCACGTGATATCCCATTGTCACCACACATAAGCACATGCAAGACATACATCAAGTGTTCTCAAATCCTTAAAGACCCAATCCAATAAGATAACTTCAAAGGGAAAACTCAACCATTACAAGAGAGTAGAGGGGGAGAAACATCATAAGATCCAACTATAGTAGCAAAGCTCGCGGTGCATCAAGATCGTGCCATGTCAAGAACACGAGAGAGAGATCAAACACATAGCTACTGGTACATATACCCTCAGCCCCGAGGGTGAACTACTCCCTCATCATCATGGAGAGCGCCTGGATGATGAAGATGGCCACCGGTGGTGATTTCCCCCTCCGGCAGGGTGCTGGAACGGGCTCCCAGGAGGTTTTTGGTGGCTATAGAGGCTTGCGGTGGCGGAACTCCCGATCTAGGTTATGTTTTGGGGGTTTCTGTATTTATAGGAGGGTTTGGCATCAAGAACAAGTCAGGAGGACCCATGGGGTGTCCACGAGGCACAGGGCTCGCCCAAGGGGGGGCGCCCTCCACCCTCGTGGGCCCCACGAGACTCCTCTTTGATAACTTTTTGTTCCAGTATTTTTTATATTTTCTAGAAAAAATCTCCGTTGATTTTCAGCGCATTCTGAGAACTTTATTTCTGCAGAAAAACAACACCACGGTAGTTCTGCTGAAAACAGCGTCAGTCCGGGTTAGTTCTAACCAAACAATACCAAAAGCATGTAAAAATATTATAAACATGGCATGAATACATAAAAAATTATAGATACGTTGGAGACGTATCAATCATATCTACTATATGATTCACATTTGATCTTTCGATCTCCAGTGTTCCGATACCATGTTTGTACATGCTAGGCTCGTCAAGTTTAACCCAAGTATTTCACGTGTGTAAATATGGCTTACACCTATTGTATGTGAACGTAGAGTCTATCACACCCGATCATCACGTGGTATCTCAACACGATGAACTGTAGCAATGGTGCATACTCAGGGATAACACTTTTACCTTGAAATTTAGTGAAGGGATCATCTTATAATGCTACCACCGTTCTAAGCAAAATAAGATGCATAAAAGATAAACATCAGATGCAATCAAAAATATGTGACATGATATGGCCATCATCATCTTGTGCTTTTGATCTCCATCTCCAAAGCATCATTATGATCTCCATCATCATCGGCTCGACACCTTGATATCCATCGTTGTGTCGTGGTCGTCTCGCCAACTATTGCTTCTACGACTATTGCTAACTCATAGCGATAAAGTAAAGCAATTACATTGTGTATGCATTTCATACAATAAAGAAACAACCATAAGGCTCCTGCTAGTTGCCAATAGATTACAAAACATGATCATCTCATATGATAACATATATCACATCATGTCTTGACCATATCACATCCCAACATTCCCTGCAAAAACAAGTTAGACATCCTTACTTTGTTGTTGCAAGTTTTACATGGCTAATACGGGTTTCTAGCAAGAACAGTTCTTACCTATGACACAAAAACCATAACGGTGATTTATCAAGTTTGTTGTTTTAACCTTCAACAAGGACCGACGACAGTCAAATTCGATTCAACTAAAGTAGGAGAAACAAACAACCACCAACCACCTTTTTTATGCAAAACTAGTTGCGTGTCTGTCGGTGGAATCAGTCTCATGAACGTGGTCATGTAAGGTTGGTCCGGGCCGCTTCATCCAACAATACCGCCGAATCAAAATAAGACATTGGTGGTAAGCAGTATGATGATCACCGCCCATAACTCTTTGTGTTCTACTCATGCTTATCATCTACGCATAGACCTGGCTCTGATACCACTGTTGGGGAACATAGCATGCAATTTCAAAAAACTCCTATGCTCACGCAAGATCTATCTAGGAGATGAATGATACGTCTCCAACGTATCTATAATTTTTATTGTTCCATGCTATTATATTATCTGTTTTGGATGTTTTATATGCATTATTATGCTATTTTATATTATTTTTGGGACTAACCTATTAACCTAGAGCCCAGTGCCAGTTCCTGTTTTTTCCCTATTTTTGAGTTTTGCAGAAAAGGAATACCAAATGGAGTCCAAACGAAATAAAACTTTCACGGTGATTTTTCTTGGACCAGAAGACAACTAGGAGACTTGGAGATGAAGTCGTATGAGCCACGAGGCTGCCACAAGGACGGAGGGCGCACCTAGGGGGGTAGGGAGCGCCCTCACCCTTTTGGGCCCCTCGTGCACCTCCTGACCTAATTTCTTCACCTATATAATCCCATATATCCCCAAACCAACAGAGGCATCCACAAAAACACTTTTTCGCCGCCGCAACCTTCTATACCCGTTAGATCCCATCTAGGGGCCTTTTCCGACATCCTGCCGGAGGGGGATTCAATCACGGAGGTCTTCTACATCAACACCATTGCCCTTCCGATGAAGCGTGAGTAGTTTACTACAGACCTACGGGTCCATAGCTAGTAGCTAGATGGCTTCTTCTCTCTCTTTGATTCTCAATACCATGTTCTCCTCGATGTTCTTGGATATCTATTCGATGTAATACTTTTTTGTGGTGTGTTTGCCGAGGTCCGATGAATTGTGGATTTATGATCAACTTATCTATGAATATTATTCGAATCTTCTCTGAATTCATATATGCATGATTTGATATCTTTGCAAGTCTCTTCGAATTATCGGTTTGGTTTGGCCAACTAGATTGGTTTTTCTTGCAATGGGAGAAGTGCTTAGCTTTGGGTTCAATCTTGCGGTGTCCTTTCCTAGTGACAATAGGGGCAGCAAGGCAGGTATTGTATTGTTGCCATCAAGGATAAAAAGATGGGGTTTTCATCATATTGCTTGAGTTAATTCCTCTACATCATGTCATCTTACTTAATGCATTACTCCGTTCTTTATGAACTTAATACTCTAGATGCATGTTGGATAGCGGTCGATGTGTGGAGTAATAGTAGTAGACGTAGAGTCGTGTCGATCTACTTGACACAGACGTGATGCCTATATTCATGATCATTGCCTTAGATATCGTCATAACTTTGCGCTCTTCTATTAATTGCTTGGCGGTAATTTGTTCACCCATCATATTATTTTTTATCTTGAGAGAAGCCTCTAGTGAAACTTATGGCCCCCGGGTCTCTTTTTGATCATATAAGTTTTCGATCTACAATATTAGTTTTCGATCTACTATTCTTGCAATCTTTTACTCTCCGGTCTATAAACCAAAAATATTTACTTTATCGTTTATCTATCTCTATCAGATCTCATTTTTGCAAGTAACCGTGAAGGGATTGACAACCCATTTATCGCGTTGGGTGCAAGTTTGTTTGATTGTTTGTGCAGGTAACCTGTGATTTGTGCATTGTCTCCTATTTCAGGGTGCAAGTGGGACGGGTTGAGGTCGTCCCACAGTCCCGCAATCTTGCCCGCACACGACATGTGGGCTACGCAGGTGACCATGATGCAGGACGTGCGGGTTAAGCGGGAGCCGCCAACCCGCATAATCTTTTTGTTGTCTTGCTAATACACATGGTTAGTCGTCGTTCCCATTGGCCGGCTAGGCGGCCTACGCCAGCCACACCTTGCTGCCTTCTTTGTCCTTGCACGATCGAGAACTAAGCCTCGAGTGTTGGCTGACTATCACGACCCATGCCGTGAACTCGCACAGTGCTTCGGCTAGCAGGTCGTTAGTCTGCATGTCCAGATAGTTCATGGGCTCGTACAGCTCCAGGAGTAGCATCGTGCAGTTCCTCAATGCCATGGAGGCGAGCACCACGCGCATCTTCTGCCATCCGGAGAGACTGTTCAGGTGCCATCCGAAGAGCACTTCTGCGCGGTGGACTTGTCTGCACCATTGGGCACGATGATAGCGGCACGGGTTCCCATGTACACGTCAACATCGCCACCGGACAACTTGAAGTATGTGTGCCTGAACCCAGTGTCCGTAAGCTGGAGGAGCGGCCGCCGTCGGGGCAGCTCGTTGGGCGTTGGGAAGTGGAACTCACGCAAACAGGATTCTAGATTCTAATGCACACGTACAACATCTGAGATTCCAATACAAACTGGAATGGCTATGCGGGCACATAGTGGGTTCCGGCGGACAGCCCGCAAGTGGCCGCATAATTATGCAGTTACCCGCATGTTACCGCAAAGCATGTTTTATGCGGGGCGGTCTTTGCGGGATTGCGGGCAACCCGCGCCGCGTGCACCCTGACTCCTACTGGATTGATACCTTGGTTCTAAAACTGAGGGAAATACTTATCTCTACTTTATTGCATCACTCTTTCCTCTTCAAGGGAAAAACCAACGCAAGCTCAATAAATACCAGGAATAATTTTTGGCGCCTTTGCCGAGGCGATCTACACCAAGTCAAGACATACCAAGTACCCATCATAAACTCTCATCTCTTGCATTACATTGTCCGCCATTCGCCTCTCGTTTTCCTCTCCCCCACTTCTATAACGATTTTAAAAAAGATGTTCCTTTTCTTCGCCCCTCTTCCTTTCGTCTTTCTCACTTGCCTTTTGTGTGCTCGTGTGTTGGATTGCTTGATTTGTCATGATGGCTCAAGAGAATACCAAATTGTGTGACTTTTCCAACACCAATAATAATGATTTTATCAGTACTCCGATTGCTCCTGCTACTAATGGGGAATCTTGTGAAATTAGTGCCGCTTTGCTGAATCTTGTTATGAAAGATCAATTTTCTAGCCTTCCTAGTGAAAATGTCGCATCCCATCTAAACAATTCCGTTGATTTGTGTGATATCAAAAGAAAAAGGATGTGGATAATGATATTGTTAAATTGAAGCTATTTCCATTTTCGCTTAGAGATCGTGCTAAAACTTGGTTTTCATATTTGCCTAAAAATAGTATTGATTCATGGAACAAGTGTAAATATGATTTCATCTCTAAGTATTTTCCTCCTGCTAAGATCATCTCCCTTAGGAACGATATTATGAATTTTAAGCAACTTGATCATGAACATGTTGCACAATCTTCGGAGAGGATGAAATTGATGATACGAAATTTCCCTACTCATGGTTTGAATTTGTGGATGATTATACAAAAAAATTATGTCGGATTGAATTTTGCTTCTAGAAACCTTTTAGATTCGGCCGCAGGAGGCACTTTTACGGAAATTACTTTACGAGAGGCTACTAAGCTCCTAGATAATATTATGGTCAATTATTCTCAATGGCACACCGAAAGATCTTCCACTAGTAAAAAAGTGCATGCAATTGAACAAATTAATGTTTTGAGTGGAAAGATGGATGAACTTATGAAATTATTTGATAGTAAGAGTGCTTCTATTGATCCTAATGATATGCCTTTGTCCACTTTGATTGAGAATAATAATGAATCTATGGATGTGAATTTTGTTGGTAGGAACAATTTTGGTAATAACGCGTATAGAGGTAATTTTAATCCTAGGTCATTTCCTAGTAATTCCTCTAATACTTATGGTAATTCCTACATAATTCCTATGGAAATTGTAATAAGATGCCCTCTGATTTTGAGATTAGTGTTAGAGAATTTATGAGTTCGCAAAATAATTTCAATGCGTTGATTGAAGAAAAATTTCTCAAGATTGATGATTTGACTAGGAACGTGGATAGAATTTCTCTTGATGTTGATTCTTTGAAACTTGGATCTATTTCACCCAAGCATGATATTAATGATTCTCTCAAAGCCATTATAATTTCCATTGATGAGTGCAAAGAAAGAACCGCCAAGATGCATGCTAAACGAGATTTGTTTGAAAAAGTGTGTTCTTCTAGTTTTCATGAAAATAATGATGAAGATCTTAAAGTGATTGATGTGAATCCTATTGAATCTTTGTTTTCTAATATAAATTTTGATAAATATGGGACTAAAGATGAGTCAACTTTAGTTAAAAGGCGTCCCAATGATTCGAAGTTTTTAGATCTAGATGCAAAAATTGATAAAAGTGGGATTGGAGAGGTCAAGACTTTAAGTAGCAATGAACCCACTCTTTTGGATTTCAAGGAATTTAATTATGATAATTGTCTTTAATAGATTGTATTTCCTTGTTGCAATCAATGTTGAATTCTCCTCATTCTTCTAATCAAAACAAAGCTTTTACTAAACATATCGTTGATGCTATGATGCAATCTTTTGAAGAAAAGCTTGAATTGGAAGTTTCTATCCCAACAAAACTTTATGATGAGCGGGAACCTACTATTAAGATTAAGATTAAATATTATGAGTGCCATGCTTTGTGTGATTTGGGTGCTAACGTTTCCACAATTCCATGAACTTTATGTGATGTGTTAGGTTTCCGTGAATTTGATGATTGTTCTTTAAATTTGCATCTTGCGGATTCCACTATTAAGAAACTTATGGGAAGGATTAATGATGTTCTTATTGTTGCAAATAGGAAGTATGTGCCCGTAGATTTTCCTTGTTCTTGATATAGATTGCAATCCTACATGTCCTATTATTCTTGGTAGACCTTTCCTTAGAACGATTGGTGCAATTATTGATATGAAAGAAGGAAACATTAGATTTCAAATTCCATTATGAAAGGGCATGGAACACTTTCCTAGGAAGAAAATTAAATTGCCATATGAATCTATCATGAGAGCCACTTATGGATTGCATACCAAAGATGGCAATACTTAGATCTATTCGTGTTTTTATGCCTAGCTAAGGGCGTTAAACAATAGCGCTTGTTGGGAGGCAACCCAATTTTATTTTTGTTCTTTGCTTTTTGTTCCTGATTTTCTTTGAATAATTCATCTAGCCTCTGGTTAGATGTGGTTTTGTGTTTTAACTAGTGTTTGTGCCAAGTAGGACCTTTGGGATAGCTTACGGTGATAGTTGTTTTGATCCTGCTGAAAAAAGAAAACACTTTTGCGCCCAATAAATAATTTCCTAGATTTTATTGAAACGTGCTTTTGATATGATTCTTTTTTATCTAGATTGGTGCACAAATTTCCCAGTACATCCTAATTTTTCAGAATTTTTTGGATTTAGAGAAGTATTCGAGAGTTACAGATTGCTACACACTATTCTGCTTTTGACAGATTCTGTTTTCTATGTGTTGTTTTCTTATTTTAATGAATCTATGGGTAGTATCGGGGGGTATGAACCATGGAAAAGTTGGAATATAGTAGGTATTACACCAATATAAATAAAGAATGAATTTGCAACAGTACCATAAAGTGATGATTTATTTTCTTATACTAACGGAGCTTATGAGATCTTCTGTTGAGTTTTGTGTTGTGAAGTTTTCAAGTTTTGGGTAAGGATTTGATGGACTATGGAATAAGGAGTGGAAAGAGCCTAATCTTGGGGATGCCCAAGGCACCCCAAGGTAATATTCAGGGACAACCAAGAGCCTAAGCTTGGGGATGCCCCGGAAGGCATCCCCTCTTTCGTCTTCATCTATCGGTAACTTTACTTGAGGCTATATTTGTATTCACCACATGATATGTGTTTTGCTTGGAGTGTCTTGTATGATATGAGTCTTTGCTTTTTAGTTTTCCACAATCATCCTTTCTATACACACCTTTTGAGAGGGACACACATGAATCGTGATTTATTAGAATACTCTGTGTGCTTCACTTATATCTTTTGAGCTAGGCAATATTGCTCTAGTGCTTCACTTATATCTTTGTAGAGAATGATGTAGGTTTTATTTTATAGAAATTGATGAACTCTCATGCTTCACTTGTATTATTTTGAGAGTCTCTAAACAGCATGGTAATTTGCTTTGGTTGTAAATTTAGTCCTAATATGATAGGCATCCAAGAAGGATATAATAAAAACTTTCATATAAAGTGCATTGCATACTATGAGAAGTTTGATTATTTATGATTGTTTTGAGATATGAAGATGGTGATATTAGAGTCATGCTAGTGAGTAGTTGTGAATTTGAGAGATACTTGTGTTAAAGTTTGTGATTCCCGTAGCATGCACGTACGGTGAACTGTTATGTGATGAAGTCGGAGAATGATTTATTTTTTGATTGTCTTCCTTATGAGTGGCGGTCGGGGACGAGCAATGATCTTTTCCTACCAATCTATACCCCTAGGAGCATGCGCGTAGTACTTTGTTTTGATAACTAACAGATTTTTCAATAAGTATGTGAGTTCTTTATGACTAATGTTGAGTCCATGGATTATACGCACTCACACTCTTCCACCATAGCTAGCCTCTCTTGTGCCGTGCAACTCTCGCCGGTACCATACACCCACCATATACCTTCCTCAAAACAGACACCATACCTACCTATTATGGCATTTCCATAGCCATTCCGACATATATTGCCATGCAACTTTCCACCGTTCCGTTTATTATGACACGCACCATCATTGTCATATTGCTTTGCATGATCATGTAGTTCACATCATATTTGTGGCAAAGCCACCTTTCATAATTCTTTCATACATGTCACTCTTGATTCATTGCACATCCCGGTAGACCGCCAGAGGCATTCATATAGAGTCATATTTTGTTCTAAGTATCGAGTTGTGATTCTAGAGTTGTAAGTAAATAAAAGTGTGGTGATCTTCATTAATAGAGCATTGTCCTAGTGAGGAAAGGGTGATGGAGACTATGAATCACCCACAAGTCGGGATGAGACTCTGGATGGAAAAAAAAGAGGCCAAAAAAATGAGAAAGACCCAAAGAAAAAATGAGAGAAAAAGGGAGAAGGGGCAATGTTACTATCGTTTTTCCACACTTGTGCTTCAAAGTAGCACCATGATCTTCATGATAGAGAGTCTCCTATGATATCACTTTCATATACTAGTGGGAATTTTTCATTATAGAACTTGGCTTGTATATTCCAATGATGGGCTTCCTCAAATTACCCTAGGTCTTCGTGAGCAAGCGAGTTGGATGCACGCCCACTTAGTTTATTTTTGAGCTTTCATAAACTTATAGCTCTAAGTGCATCCGTTGCATGGCAATTCCTACTCATTCATATTAATATCTATTGATGGGCATCTCCATAGCCCGTTGATACGCCTAGTTGATGTGAGACTATCTCCCTCTTTTTGTCTTCTCCACAACCACCATATTCTATTCCATCTATAGTGCTATATCCATGGCTCGCGCTCATGTATTGCGTGAAAGTTGAAAAAGTTTGAGAACATCAAAAGTATGAAACAATTGCTTGGCTTGTCATCGAGGTTGTGCATGATTTAAATATTTTGTGTGATGAAGATGGAGCATAGCAAGACTATATGATTTTGTAGGGATAGCTTTTTGGCCATGTTATTTTGATAAGACGTGATTGCTTTATAAGTATGCTTGAAGTACTATTGTTTTTATGTCAATATTAAACTTTTGTTTTGAATCTTTCGGATCTGAACATTCATGACTCAATAAAGAAAATTACATGGATACATATGTTAGATAGCATTCCACATCAAAAATTATGTTTTTATCATTTACCTACTTGAGGACGAGCAAGAATTAAGCTTGGGGATGCTTGATACGTCTCCAACGTATCTATAATTTTTTATTGTTCGATGCTATTATATTATCTGCTTTAGATGCTTTATATGCATTATTATGCTATTTTATATTATCTCTGGGACTAACCTATTAACCTAGAGCCCAGTGCCAGATCCTGTTTTCCCCTGTTTTTGAGTTTCGCAGAAAAGGAATACCAAACGGAGTCCAAATAGAATAAAACTTTCGCGGTGATTTTTCTCGGACCAGAAGATAGCCAGGAGACTTGGAGATGAAGTCGGAAGAGCCATGAGGCGTCCACAAGGACGAAGGGCGCGCCCATTGGGGGTAGGGAGCGCCCCCCATCCTTGTGGGCCCCTCGTGCACCTCCTGACCCAATTTCTTTGCCTCTATATTCCCATATATCCCCAAACCAACAAAGGCATCCACAAAAACACTTTTCTGCCACCGCAATCTTCCGTGAGATCCCATCTAGGGGCCTTTTTCGACGTCCTGCTAGAGGAGGATTCCATCACAGAGGGCTTCTACATCAACACCATTGCCCTTCTGATGAAGCGTGAGTAGTTTGCCACAGACCTACAGGTCCATAGCTAGTAGCTAGATGGCTTCTTCTCTCTCTTTGATTATCAATACCATGTTCTCCTCGATGTTCTTGGAGATCTATTTGATGTAATACATTTTTGCGGTGTGTTTGCCGAGATCCGATGAATTGTGGATTTATGATCAACTTATTTATGAATATTATTTGAATCTTCTCTGAATTCTTATATGCATGATTTGATATCTTTGCAAGTCTCTTCGAATTATCGGTTTGGTTTGGCCAACTAGATTGGTTCTTCTTGCAATGGGAGAAGTGCTTAGCTTTGGGTTCAATCTTGCGGTGTCCTTTCCTAGTGACAGTAGGGGCAGCAAGGCATGTATTGTATTGTTGCCATCGAGGATAAAAAGATGAGGTTTTCATCATATTGCTTGAGTTAATTCCTCTACATCATGTCATCTTACTTAATGCATTACTCCGTTCTTTATGAACTTAATGCTCTAGATGCATGCTGGATAGCGTTCGATGTGTGGAGTAATAGTAGTAGATGCAGAGTCGTGTCGGTATACTTGATACAGACGTGATGCCTATATTCATGATCATTGCCTTAGATATCATCATAACTTTGCGCTCTTCTATCAATTGCTCGGCAGTAATTTGTTCACCTACCGTATTATTTTCTATCTTAAGAGAAGTCTCTAGTGAAACCTATGGCCCCCGAGTCTCTTGTTCATCATATAAGTTTCCGATCTACAATATTAGTTTTTGATCTACTATTCTCGCAATCTTTTACTTTCCGATCTATAAACCAAAAATACCAAAAATATTTACTTTATCGTTTATCTATCTCTATGAGATCTCACTTTTGCAAGTAACCATGAAGGGATTGACAACCCCTTTATCGCGTTGGGTGCAAGTTTATTTGATTGATTGTGTAGGTATTCAACGATTTGTGCGTTGTCTCCAACTGGATTGATACCTTGGTTCTCAAACTGAGGGAAATACTTATCTCTACTTTGCTGCATCACCCTTTCCTCTTCAAGGGAAAAAGCAATGAAATCTCAAGAAGTAGCAATCCATAGCAATGAGGGGGATCGAGTGTGTCTATGTACCATCATAGACCGTAAGCAGAAGCATTTGGCAACACGGTTGATGTAGTCGAACTTCTTCTAGCTCCGACTGATCAAGCACCGAACGTACGACACCTCCGAGTTCTGCACACGGTCAACTCGGTGACGTCCCTCGCCTTCTTGATCCAGCAAGGTGTCGAGGTAGTAGATGAGTTCTGTCAGCACGACTACGTGGTGACAGTGATGGTGAAGTGATCCTTGCAGGGCTTCGCCTAAGCACTGTGAGAATATGACCAGGGGTGTAAAATGTGGAGGGGGGTGCCGCACACGGCTAACAATTGATGTTGTGTGTTCTAGGTGCCCCCATGTATATATAGGTGGGGGGAGGCGGCCATGGGGTGCCCCAAGTAGGCCGAATCCTACTTGGGGTCCTCCCCAATTCGGCCTCCCCCTTCCATAAATGCCAGAGGGGGAAGGAAAGAGGAGGGAGGAGGGAAGGAAGGGGGAGGCCGAACCCCCCAATCCTTTCTCCCTTCCCCTCTTTCCTTCTCCTCTGGTTCCACCCATATGGGGGGTGCACCGGCCCCTGATGGCTAGTGTGTTTCCCCTCTTGGCCCAATAGGCCCATATCTTTTGCCGGGGTGCCCGGAACCCCTTCCGGTGACCCGAACGTACCCGATACCCTTCGGAACACTTCCGGTGTCCTAATACTATCATACTATATATCAATTTTTACCTCTCAACCATTTCGAGACTCCTTGTCATGTCCGTGATATCATCCGGGACTCCGAACAACAATCGGTTACTAAAACACATAACTCATATAATACAATATCGTCATCGAATGTTAAGCGTGCGGACCCTACGGGTTCAAGAACTATGTAGACATGACCGAGACACCTCTCCAGTCAATAACCAATAGCGGAACCTAGATGCTCATATTGGCTCCCACATATTCTACGAAGATCTTTATTGGTCGAACTGTTATGACAACATACATTATTCCCTTTGTCATCAGTATGTTACTTGCCCGAGATTCGATCGTGGTATCTTCATACCTAGTTCAATCTCGTTACCGACAAGTCTCTTTACTCATTCCGTAATACATCATCCTGCAACTAACTCATTAGTCACTTTGCTTGCAAGGCTTCTTATGATGTGTATTACCGAGAGGGCCCAGAGATCTATGCCAACCCAACAAACAACTTTGGAGATACCTGTAGAGCATCTTTATAATCATCTGATGTCTACTATGCAACTTTATTCTTGTAGACATCTGTTGGGCCTCCAAGCGTAGAATTTTGTAGGGCGGTAGCAATTTTCCCTCAAGTGGATGACCTAAGGTTTATCAATCCGTGGGAGGCATAGGATGAAGATAGTCTCTCTCAAGCAACCCTGCAATCAAATACAAGAAATCTCTTGTGTCCCCAATACAATAGCAAACTGTATACGTGCACTAGTTCGGTGAAGAGATGGTGATAGAAGTGTAGTGTGGATAGTAGATGTGAGTTTTTGTAGTGCGAAAAATTAAAAACAGCAAGGTAGTAAATGATAAAATGGAGCACAAACGGTATTGCAATAATGGAAAATGAGGCCTAGGGTGCATACTTTCACTAGTGCAATCTCTCAACAATGCTAACATAGTTGGACCATATGATTATCCCTCAAAGTGCAATAAAGAATCACTCCCGAGTTCCTATTAGCGGAGAACAAAAGATAGAAATTGTTTGTAGGGTACGAAACCACCTCAAAGCTATTCTTTCCGATCAATCTATCCTAGAGTTCGTACTAAAATAACACCATATAATACATATCAACCAACTCTAATGTCACATAGATACCCCAATGTCACCACGAGTATCCATGAGTTAATTATACGATATGTATCAAACAATTTCATATTCACAATACTCAATCCACACAAAGAACTACAAGGAGACCCCAAAGATTCTATCGGAGAAAAGATAATAAAAACGTGCATCAACCCCTACACATAGATTACCCCAAAGTCACCTCAGGAATCTACAAGTTGAGTGCCATAACATATATCAAGTGAATCAAAATAATACCCCATTGTCACCATGGGTATTCATATGCAAGACATATATCATGTGTTCTTAGGTCTTAACATTCAATCCGACAAGACAAAACTTCAAAGGGTAAAGACTCAATTCATCACAACAAGAGTAGAGAGGGGAGAAACATCATATGATCCATCTATGTTAACAAAGCCCATGATATATCAAGATCCTGACATCTTAAGATCACGAGAGAGAGAGAGAGAGAGAGAGAGAGAGAGAGATTACACACATAACTACTGGTACAAACCCTCAGCCGCGAGGGTGGACTGCTCCCTCCTCATCGTGGTGGCCGCCGGGATGATGAAGATGGCCACCGGTGATGATTCCCCCCTCCGGCAGGGTGCCGGAATGGGGTCCCAATTGGTTTTTGGTGGCTACAGAAGCTTGCGGCGGTGGAACTTCCGATCTAGGGTCTCCCCGAGGGTTTTCAAAATATTTGGGAATTTATAGGGCAAAGAAGGGGTACGGGAGGCCACCGAGGTGCGCACAACCCACCAGGGCGCACCCTGCTGGGTGATGCCCTCCTCGAGGCACCCCCTAGGTGCAGCCTTTGCCCACTGGTTCTCTTCTGGTCCATAAAAATCCACAAAAAGTTTCGCGGTGTTTGAAGAACTTTCATTTCTGCACAAAAAACAACACCACGGTAGTTCTGCTGAAAACAACGTCAGTCCGGGTTAGTTCCATGCAAATCATACCAAAACCATATAAAATTATTATAAACATGGCATGAATACTTCATAAATTATAGATACGTTGGAGACGTATCATCATCCAGTTACGTTGTGACGTTTGATAGCACATAAGGAATTCCTCCGATATCCAGGAGTTGCATAATCTCATAGTCAAAGGAATATGTATTTGACATGAAGAAAGCAATAGCAATAAAACTGAACGATCATAATGCTAAGCTAACGAATGGGTCTTGTCCATCACATCATTCTCCTAATGATGTGATCCCGTTTATCAAATGATAACACATGTCTATGATTAGGAAACTTAACCATCTTTGATCAACGAGCTAGTCTAGTAGAGGCTTACTAGGGACACGGTATTTTGTCCATGTATCCAAACATGTATCAAGTTCCCGATCAATACAATTCTAGCATGAATAATAAACCTTTATCATGAATAAATAAATATAAAATAACACCTTTATTATTGCCTCTAGGGCATATTTCCTTCATGGGTTGCGCGCGCCGCCGGCGGGTGGCACCCGGCAACGCCGAAAGACGTGAGCTTTGGGATTGGCACGCCGTGGCGGTGTACGGGGTCGGAATGCGGCAAGGCAGAGAGAGCCTACGCGGAGGATGGGATGGCGACCGATGCCACCAACAAGCTAGGAACCGAAAAGGAACACATATCCAAGCTGCTAGGGACGGAGCCGTCGGGATGTCGCCAAGCCAAAGGCCGGAGAGACGCAACAACTGGACCGCCGGGGACGGAACCACGCCCGCAGAGGACGCTGGAGAACGCATGTACATGACCGCCAGGACCGGAGCGGAGCCGACAAAGTGTCCACCACGAGGCCTCAACCACCCGCTAGAGAAGACCACCTTGACCACAGAAATCGGACGGAAACAACACCGTAGCTCGGAGGAGGCGTCGCCGGAGATGAGGAGCAGCCTGCAACCTGGGCAGGGCCAGAGCCTCTGCTCGCCTGGGGTCCTCCACCATCCAAGCCGCGCTAGCACCATCAGCAGCAACACAGTGGAAGAGCGTGCTGTCGAGGGGGAGACGACCATGGGAGGAGCAGAACGAGCTCGTGCTGCCACGCCGGGCCGGAGGACGTATCAGCCGGAGGGAGGGGTGGGGAGGAGCTTCGCCAGATCGGATCTGGGCGGGCGAGGCCGAGCGCGCGAGGAAGACACCGGGGCGCAGCTGCCGCCGCGAATCCGGGCAAGGAGGGGACGAGCGCCGTCAGAGGGGATGAGGAAGGCGGCGCTGGAGAGGGACGCGATGGTGGAGCGGCTCCGACTAGATCGAGGTTGGGGGAGGGGTCCTGGCTTGAAGAGGGGAACGAGACCGCCTCGCCGCCACCTTCCCTGGGCGCGGCGCGCTTCGCCGGCCAGCCCTCCGGCGGCGGCGCTGCGGGGAGTGACGGTGTAGAGCGGAAATTGGGCGGCGGCGCTGGTTTTCCCCCGTGTTGCCAGACACATGCGACGTGGGGGACGAGGGTGGCTCCTTTATGCTCAAAGTCGAGCGGGGAGGCTGCGAATTCGGGTTAAGGAAGGTGGAGTGAGAGAGCGGCCCGGTGAACATTTCGCTATGATGCTGAGACTGAATACCGGACCCGTCGAATTTGAAGCATGTCCATGCTCCATGAAATCGAATAAAGTTGCGAATTTTTCTTCGACGGCCATGCATGTCATGAAATCGAGGATGATGTCGTGAATTAAGAGCGAACCCCACATGTAGTAGATTAACTCCATAGTATATTGTTGACTCATGAAGTTGAACTATCCAATGGTGGTTCGTTACTTCCGGGAAATATACAAGTAAGTGCTTTGCAGCAGAAAAAATGTCGATCGGAAATTGAACTCAAATTCCCGCCACGGAGAAACTCCAATACGCGCGCGTGGGCCGAAACCCGCCTGCTCCCCCCGCCCACGTTCTTTCGCCACGTCAGCGATCCGCGCCAAGGCGCATCTGGGTCGTCCATTGCGCACCGCGGCGGACGGCCGATATCATATCGATCCGTGGCACCCATCCGTCCACCAATCAGAGCCCGCCTCCCTCCTCATATAAATTCGCCGCGCCCTCGCCGTTTATCCACCACCATTCCCCCCACCTTCGAGCGAAGCCGCGCACAGCACACCAGAGCACCTCTCCCCGTTGCAGCAGCAGCAGCAGCATCCATGGCGCCCAAGGCTGCCGAGAAGAAGCCGGTGGAGAAGACCCCCGCGGGCAAGAAGCCCAAGGCGGAGAAGAAGGTGCCGGCGTCCAAGGAGGGCGGCGAGAAGAAGGGGAAGAAGAAGTCCAAGAAGAGCGTAGAGACGTACAAGATCTACATCTTCAAGGTGCTGAAGCAGGTGCACCCGGACATCGGGATCTCCTCCAAGGCCATGTCCATCATGAACTCCTTCATCAACGACATCTTCGAGAAGCTCGCCGGCGAGTCCGCCAAGCTGGCGCGGTACAACAAGAAGCCCACCATCACATCCCGGGAGATCCAGACCTCCGTCCGCCTCGTCCTCCCCGGCGAGCTCGCCAAGCACGCCGTCTCCGAGGGCACCAAGGCTGTCACCAAGTTCACCTCCGCCTAATTTGGCACGTCGTCCGTGTGTCTTCTCTGGTGGATGGATCGATGTCACCCTGTAGTTTCCTGTTCGGACTCTGTCCTCTTGTAACTTGTGCTGGTTGTGTGGGATCATATTTCATGATCCGGAGAAATAGTAATTTCAGTTCTTGATATGATTGTGCAAGCTCGCTTTTTCTCTGTAAATCTCTGCGGCAACGACTCTGAACTTGCAGATATGTTTCTCTGTTTCAATTCTTAATTTCAGTTTCAGCGAAGTGTTTAGTGCCCTGTTTCAGTTAACTGATGAATTGTGGATATCTTCAGACAAACTCAGTTTCATCTGCCGACCTTTTGTCATGCTCGCTGAATGGCCATGATCCCCCAGAACGGATCGTGAGGTTAATGGATCAGGCTTGTTCTAGTCGAGGAGAGGATGTTTATTTAGAGAAGACGCACATAAACTTTTCTTGTGCTGAAATGCATATTTTGTACCATGTGTATTTTCTTTCGCCACTTTTTGTAATAATGTAATCACATTGTTGTTCTTGGGAGTACATGGTATGCAAATCTCTGCAGACAACGACTCCAAACCGGCAGAGATGTTTCTCTGTTGGACTATGAACTCTGAACTTGCAGGATGTAGGGTGGTGAGTCTATTTCAGTTAACTGACGAAAGTGTCGGTATCTTCAGACGTAAACTCAGTTCGATGGCTTTGATCGCCTGAAACTTCACTGTTGCCCATGCAGATGTTGCCGTTACTGAAAATCTCTGCTCCGTCACGACGTCAAGCATTAAAAACCAAAGCTAATCTCCAAATAATCATGGCGAAATTGGTTTCTTTCTAGCTCTGCATTCTGTACAACACGCGGCTTCAGTTGGAAGCACAAGTTAACAGCAAATGAACGCGCCGATCGCACGAAGAAAGAATTAGTCTCACACACGACCACGAGCAGCTCGTGATTCACTGATCAGTGGCACACGATGGTCCCGAAGCAGTCGATCCCATCGAACTCCGGCGCGAACCGCGCCCTCAACGTCGGCGGTGACTGCGATTTCCCCTTGTCCGGCTGCTGCTCCGCCTCAGCCGGCAGACCGCGCTGCTTTCCGTCTTGCCCTGCTCTAGCCTGGTCGTCGTCGTCCTGCTGCTCCTGCAGCCTCCTCCCCTGCCGCTGCCAGGAGAGCCGAGCCCAGCTGTTGCCGGAGCCGGCGCCGGGGGCGACGTCAGCCGGCGACGCGCTCAGGATGGAGAAGGCCAGCACCTTGTCCATACTCGATTGGAGACGGGGATGATTCCTGGCTTCCTGCAGCAGCTCCGGCGGCCGACGCTTTCTTGCACGCACGCACGCTCTGTGACTTTGCTTCAATTAATCAACTGGCTTTGCTTGCTTGGTGAAGGGAGAGCGGCGACGCGACCCGGCTTATATACGGCGGGGCATGGTCATGGAGGAAGTTTTGGGCATGGCGGTTTCTAGCGCGCGCTGGAGGAGTCCAGAATATTCGTGGACGCGGCCGTGAGGGAGAACCAGCGAGCGAGCTCGTGAAAACGCGGTGGCGTGGTGGAGGTTGCAACCGTTCTGTGGTTTCGCGCGTGTTTTCCTGCTGTGCTGCCTTCACATGGCATTAAAGTATCACCCTCTTAACATTTTAACTTTTTTTAGATTTTTGGAAACTTCCAAACTTGATTTTCCATGAAGTTTTTTTAAATGTTGGTTCCCATGTAATAGCATGACACCTTGGGCGGGGGCACCATGCTAGAGAACACGACACCCTGGCCCGGGGCGCCATGTTTCAAAAAATTGGATGTTAATATAGGTTTTCAAAAAAAAAGATCATGTATTTAAGAAATGTTTAACGCGAACTCCCTCCATAAAAAAATATAAGACCGTTTAGATCATTAAAGTAATGGTCTAAATAATTTAGATGTATATGATTTTTTTAGAATGTTTACTGAAAAAAGCTTAAAATTTGTTGAACAAAAAAGAAAAGAAAAGATAAAAATCAACAAACAAACACAAATAAAGACGAAGAAAACAAAGGAACAAAGAAATATAAAATAAAACCAGTGAAAAACAAAAGAAAACTAAATTTATAACAAAGAAAAGCACGTCATTTGGCTCGCTCTCAGCCGCCCCCACGTGTCGCGCTCTGGGCGCTTCCTATGTAATTTTTTTTATTTTTTTGCACGTGTTTCTGGCTTTTTAGATGATTTTTTCTGGGTTTTTTCGGCTTTTCTGTTTTCCTTGCCTTTCGTATCTTTTGGCCCTTTTGTTTTTTCTTCTATTTTTGAATTTTTTATTATATTTCCTTTTTAAAATTCATGGCATTTTATAAAATTCATTTTTCTCCAAAATCCATTATTTATATTTTATAAAAATCATGAAATTTTTTGAATTTTTGAATTTGTTTTCAAATCCATGAATTATTCAAATTCATATTTGGTTTTAAAATTCATGAACATTTTTCCTTATTAACATTTTCTAAAAATATCTGATTTTTTATTATTTATACCTTTTTTTAAAAAATGAACCTTTTTAAAACATGTGAAACCTTTTCAAATCCATGAACATTTTCAAGTGTAGCAAACATATTACAAATCCCCAAACTCTTTTTAGAAAAGTGAACGATCAATGTCAACGATCAGTGGTCAACGGTCAAGGCAAGCTAATCAGCTGGTTGAAAGAAGAATGAAACAGGACGAGGCAACTAGCGAGAGCAAGGCGGGCGAGCAATGGAAGTGTTAATGGGCCACAGCCTGGGACATACTATCTTTTAGTGGGCGCTAGGGACAAAAATTGGCGCTGAAGCGCCGATTAGGAGGACTGCACCATCTGGTCATCACTTTCTCATGTGGCGTGTACCGTGCCATGGACTACTGGGCTGGGCCAATACTTTCCTCAAAATTCGGGACTTGCTACCACTCTCCATCCAATTGGAGGCTCCCACCCCGGCGACATGGAAATTTTTATTCCTAAATACTCCCTCCGTTCACTATTATATGTTCTATTTTTTAATCGAATGTACATAGACAAGTTTTAGTGTGTTTGTAAACTCATTTCAATCCGCATGTAGTCCATATTACAATATTCAAAATGTCTTATAATAGGGAGCGGATGGAGTATTTGCTAACAGGTTGAAGGTAATTTTGCCGGAAGTCATCTATCAGGAACAATGAGCTAAGTTGTATTACTCTCGCACACTGATTACATTGGCCACGTCGGGCTTATATAGCAGAAGTACACAGAGAGAGAGGGGGAGAGAGTATACAACGGCACCCCTGCCATGCAGGGCGTGCGGGCGCACGTAGGCGCATGAACAGCGTGGGCAATTAGCCTAGCTAGAGACCCGGCGAGTGGGTTAGCCATCTGGGAGCTGTTGTAGACGAGCAATCGAACACCCCCCCGCAGCCGAAACGTGAGGTTCACCGATGTTGAGGCTGGACCGAAAATCGTTGAAGACGCGTGTCGGCAACCCCTTTGTGAAGATGTCCGCAAACTGGGAGCTCGTCGGGACGTGAAGAACTGCAGCTCGCCTAGCATGACGCGTTCACGAACGAAGTGGAGATCTATCTCAATGTGCTTCGTTCGTTGGTGCTGCACCGGGTTGCTAGACATGTAGACGACGCTGACGTTGTCGCAGTAGACCACCGTAGCTCGCCCGGGAGGCTGATGAAGTTCACCGAGTAGTTGACGTAGCCACACCGTCTTGGCGACGGCGTTTGCCATGGCGCGGTACTCGGCCTCGGCACTGGACTGGGAGATGGTACTCTGCCGCTTCGACGACCATGTGAGAAGGTTGCTGCCGAGAAAGACACAGAAGCCGGAGGTCGACTTGCGTGTGTCTGGGCAACCTGCCCAGTCGGCGTCGGAGTAGGCAATGAGATCGGTGGAGGTGTCCCGATGGAGCTGGAGTCCGAGGTGCGTCGTCCCTCGCAGGTACCGTAGGATGCGTTTGACGAGCTGGAAGTGGCAGTCACGCGGCGCATGCATGAACAAGCAGCACTGCTGGACGGCGTAAGAGAGGTTGGGGCGTGTCAACGTGAGGTACTGGAGCGTTGCTCCACGGTCTCCGTGTGGCCAAGGAAATCAATTTAAGCCGGGTATGATGCTTTGGAGATTCTGATCTGGTGGCCCAACAAGTTTTTGGCACTTGGGATTCTAAGGATCCACTCATGGCGGCTTACAGACGCGAGGTGGATATTGTGGCGGGTCACTTCAAAGGTTATCAGGTTGAGCATATTGACCGGTGCAAAAACGAAGCAGCAGATGCTTTAAGCCGGCTAGGATCTCAGCGTAAACCGGTACCACCCAATACCTTTTTAGATATCTTGCATAACCCGTCTGTTAAGTTGCCTACAGAGGAGGATTTAGTTGTTCCTGATCCGGAGGCCCAATTGGTAGCCGCTTTACATGTAATTCCGGATTGGACGGTTCCATATTTGGTGTATATGAACCGGGGCGAGCTACCATATGATGAGGTTCTAGCCAGATAGATAGTCCGATGATCAAAGTCCATGGTTATTCACAATGGCGAGTTACACCACTGCAGTGTTTCAGGCATGTTCCAGCGTTGTGTTTTCGCCTGAAGAAGGCCAAGAGATTCTATGCGAGATCCATGAAGGGGATTGTGGTCATCATGCCGGTTCGAAGTCCCTGGTGGCTAAAGCTTTTCGTCATGGTTCTATTGGTTGACAGCTCATGCCGATGCTGAGGATTTGGTAAAGCGGTGTGACGCTTGTCAGAAGTTTTCACGCCGAGCTCATGTTCCGGCTCAAGAGCTATGGATGATTCCCATCACTTGGCCGTTTGCTACTTGGGGGCTTGATATGGTGGGATCTTTTAAGCGCTCCAAGGATAAGAAGACCCACCTGTTGGTGGCAGTTGACAAGTTCACCAAATGGGTTGAAGCGGAGCCTATAAGCAAGTGTGACGCAGCTACGGCGGTTCAATTTCTCAAGAAGATCATCTTCCGCTTTGGCTTTCCACACAACATCATCACGGATAATGGCACAAACCTTTCTAAAGGTGAGACGGAGGACTTCTGTCAGAGAGAGCACATCTGGCTTGATATAGCATCCGTGGCTCACCCCCAGTCTAGTGGTCAAGCTGAGAGAGCTAATCAAGAAATATTGAAGGGTATCAAGCCCTGGCTCATGGTTCCTTTAAAGCGGATGCCGGGTTGTTGGGTGGAAGAATTACCTTCTGTGTTATGGAGCATCAACACCACCCCCAATAGATCAATGGGTTACACACCTTTCTTCATGGTTTACGGGGCAGAGGCGGTCCTCCCAAGTGATATTCGTCATGATTCGCCCCAGGTTGCTAATTATGTTGAAGCGGACAATGAGCAAGCACACCAGGAGGCGTTGGACCTCTTAGATGAGAAGCGGGACATGGCTTTGGCTCGTTTGGCGGTTTATCAGCAAGACCTGCGGCGTTATCACAGCTGCCAGGTTAAAACAAGAACCTTTCAAGAAGGCGACTTAGTGCTCCGGCTCATCCAGGATCAAACCGATATGCACAAGTTATCCCCACCTTGGGAAGGTCCCTTTGTGGTCAGTAAGAATCTGCACAACGGATCATACTACCTCATTGATGTTCGAGACAACTCACGCAGTTCTGAGAAGGAGACCCGGCTGCCATGGAACATAGCTCTCCTTCGGCCTTACTACACTTAAGCCATAGGCTTCTCTTATGTACATATTTTGACAATGTATATATTATGATCAATATAATAAACCGGCATCCTTGCTATAAGCAGGGCCTCTGCCGTTTTCCTCAAATATCTTTTTGGTTACATGGGGGCTTCAGCTGACAAAGCGGAGTGCTGCCTGTTAAACCGGCAATCATGCCACAATACAGCTTGGGAGCTTCACACCCAAGGGGCCAAAGAGAGTCTGGATGCTATGCACAGCTCAAACATAGGCACCCATTGAGCACAACTCACATAAATTACTTGGGGGCTCTTTGTGCACTGCAACAAAGAGTTTGAAAGGACCCTTGTAATATGCTATCAAGCACGGCTTGGAAGCCTGGTGTATTCACGTAAAACCCCGGGTTAACCTGCCTTCATCAAGTAAGCCACTCCTATCCAGGTAATCCTGGCATGACCCGCCAAACGTTTGACAAGTCAATCTTATACAGACCCTGAACTTGTCAAAGTTAAAACGATGATTGGTTAGTTGGAGGTCCATCCTAAAAGGCTTTGCAAAATGGTTTAACTCAGCGGCCTGGCAACCCATGAAAAGCCTCGAATTTGGGCCTGGCAGCCCTTGAAAAGCCTCGACTACATGGTCTTTATTTGCTTTTTGCCAAGTTTTCCCCCCTTTGTTAAAATTTATGTTAAACCGGTGTCAGTTGACCCGGTATGGCTTTTTACTCATCATAATAACCCGGTGTTTGTTAACCCGGCTTGGCTTTCAACTACAAGTTGTCAGACCATATTCATTATTAAACCGGTGTTACAACACCTGGTCTGGCTTTGACTACATGTCGCCAGTTTGATCATCTGGTGTTCATCACAACCCGGTAAGGTTTATCATATACACCAACACTGTATGGTGAGAGTTATCAACACTCCAGATTTGGGTTCTCACCCTTACTACAATCCAAGTTGGTAAACCAACTAAGTGATTTAATATCACAGGTATGATTTATTTCATATTCGGATTCAACTTTGGTAATTAACCGGGCTTTGTATTGGGCATTGTGACCCGTCTGGCGGTAAACCGCCCGGACAATTCTTTTTATGCAGACATCAGGATCGCATGAAATTATCAAAGTGTATAAGCAAGCACATAAAATATCATGGCGGATCACACATGATCATGTATCAATATTGCAGAACAAAGTATTTTAACTAGCCTATTACAAGGCGCTTTGAGGCCCAAAATAATGATTGTTTTCACACAGAACAGTCTGTAAAAATTAGGCTTATTGCCGGATTAAGACTCGTCGCCAGGTGGACGTGAGGTTGATGGATCCTCAGGCGTCGGTTCAACCTCCTCCTCCCCACCCAGTGGCTGGAAGTCAACGGTGGTCCAGTCAATCGGGGTTAAAGCTTGAAAGACAACCTCTTCGCTTATAAGACTGGACGGTTCAACATCAGGGGCATAAGTGTGCTTACGAATTGGCGGAATAAGATTCTGCACTTCTTTCACAGCAGTGTCAACTCGATGGTTGTTGGCATCATAGAAGGACCGGTGAGCATCCAAGTTCACCTCTTCGGCCAATTGACTTGCTACTGGATGCATCTCCTTGGTCAGGGCTTTGAGGGCTTCATTATCAAATGCTGATCCATTTTCTTGTTCATCCGGATAGCCCTTGGTGGTATCAACTGGATCCAGGTTAGCTATCCATGATTTGGCACGAGTCAGTGCTAACAAAGCGCCAGCCCTGGCAGCAGATCGCTTCATTTCTTCTATCTGCACCAGTGTCATCGACAATTTGGCTACTGTATCTTGATTAGCATTGGTGCCAGTTTGTTATATGAGGCCGCACAGATAACTCATTGGGCACCAATGTATAGTTGCTCAATCAATGTGTAAGCTGCCTTCAACTTCATCCGCATATCTGCGCCCAGATGAGCAATGCGACTACCTGCAACGGTTTAAGAATTTAATGTTAAACCGGCAGAGTTGAAGATACTTTAGCACATGATATTACAAAGTACTTACCAAAAATTGCAGAGGTCATAGCATTCACTTGATGTTTCAGCCCAGTCAGCTCTTCTGCCACCGGTTTAAGAGCTACTTCGGTGTCTTCAGCCCGCTTCAACAAAGCGGCCTTCTCAGTTTCCCAGTTGGTACGTTCATTTTTGAAGCCATCCTTCAACTATTCCATTGCTGTTAAAGCTCCCTTTAGCTCCTCTTTGGCTTTAGAGGTCTCTTCTTGTTAGGACTTGATGTTTTCTTGAAGATCGGCGATTTGAGATTCTTTGGTATTTATATCGGTCTGCAAAAATCAGATGCTAAAGCTGTTAATATTTCTATAAAAGTCCCAAGCACATAACAAGTTATACACTTGGCACTTGGGGGCTAATGTGGATTGTTTCTTAAAAAGGATGTTTTAAAGTCCCAAGACTCAATACAAGTATTAATCTTGGCACTTGGGGGCTAATGCGTATTTGATCAGAAAATTAAAGGCAGAAGACTTCAGGAAAGAACAAGTTTTGAACATGAAGTCCCGGTTCATCTTGATAAGGTAAACCGGCCCTTGGGGGCTACTCAGTTGAAGTGTTCTTTATCTCGAAAGTCCCGGTTTGTCTTCAAGAGATAAACCGGCCCTTGGGGGCTATAATGGAATTGGAATACAGAACAAGCAAATTTAAAGTGTTTTGAAGATTACCTCATAGCGTTCCTTCATTAAGTTCACCAAACCGTCCTCATAATCCCTGCTTGTGTATAGGCGGTTTAACAATCCGAAATGGAGCTCCTCGGCGCTAAGGTTAATGAAGCTGGATAAATCTGTCTCCCCTTTCCCCTTGCCCATAGCAGCAAATTCCTCCTTAGCAGGATGCTTTGACAAGGCAACTGTGTTGCCAGGGATAGTGTGACCGGTACCAGTGATAACAACATCATCATCGCCACCTTTTGATGGGGTTGGCGGATTGACAATATCCCTAGCCGGGCTTGGCACATCTTCGCCCTTGGCTGGGCTTGGAGGATCAGCATGCGGACCGGCCGGGTTGACTTCTGGCAGTTCAACATAGGTATCCTGACTTTGGGGTACAGGATCATCAATGGCGATGTCAGCATCTCTATTAGTGCCTTATGAAGTTCTATCCGGTTCAACCTCTTCAGTAGGGACATTGGTTTTTGCTTTCTTTCTCAGACGGGCTTTGGCGCTGTAATATTAAAATAAGAGGTCAGTTGGTAAACCGGCGCAAGAAAACAAAGTTAAAGCCAGTATACTTACCCAAGGATGGTCTTGAGGGGAGGCATTTGCGTGGTTGATGAATCGCCAGATGAAGAGTTAGAAGTTACCTGATAATTTGAATCAGCCGGATTAAGGGGGTATCGGAAGCAACCCTTCAAGGGATAAGGTTTATTGAAAGAGCAAGAGACCTCTAGACGACGCTTCCGGTTTGGGGTGTCTGGCAAACCGGAGGAAGTCACCTGTTGGCCACTGTGCCGGGTTGTGCGACGACCTTCAGTTTGCTGTGTCTTCAAAGAAAATTGCGGATCCAAATGATCAAGAGGGTGAGAGTATTTTACTTTCCGAACTGCATGGCGAATTGTTTTGAACCGGCACATGATCTGAATCGGAGGAAAGGGAGATTACCTCTACATGATCCACACGACTGGCCTCCGCATCATCCTGGGAATGGTCATTGTCAATAAGGTGTATGAAAAATGGACCAAGGGAGTCAAGTTCTACCTCTGGATCCGACTCATCAACATCTTCAGGCGGATCAGAGGACTCGGCGGTTTTCTTATTGGCTGCTTTCTTTGTGACTTTGCTTTTTGCACGAGGAGCCCTCACCGGTTTGTCTGAAGCTTTCCTCTTCTAGAAAGAATCTTTGGCCTGTAAAATCAAAAAAAGGGTTATCAGAACAATGTTAAAGCGGAGACAGATCAATAAAGGTAGAAAAGGTAAACTTCTTACTGCTGGCGGTTTGTTGGAGGTGTAAAAAGGGACCAATATGGTCTTGCTGCATTGAGCGATTGGCTCATCCAACATCTTCTTCACGAACTCAGTGACTTCCTCATCAGTCATTTCTTTCTCATGATATCGTTGAGGGTCTTTGATGTTTCCGGTATACTCATGCATCAAATTGGAGCGGCGGCTTAAGGGAAGGATACCCGATGAAACCCAGCATCGAACGAGGTCAATGCCGGTTAAGCCATTTGCTAGAAAGGCCCGGAGCTTAGCAAGTTGAGGTGCATAAGCTTGTCGTTCTTTGGCGGTAAGCCGCAGAGGCAGTGGATGGCCATTGCTAAGCCGGTGAGCGCAGTAACCCGGCAGAGGGTTTTCATCAGCAGGCGCGGTGTTCTGACAGTAGAACCATGTTTGTTTCCAGTCCTTCGGATGGCTGTGGTGTTTGGCATGAGGGAAATCGACTTCTTTCCTCTTCTGAATTGACACGCCTCCAAGTTCAGTGTTGGGGCCGTCAGAGAATTCGGTTCGGCGGTTTAAGTGGAAATAATCTATAAAGAGCTCAATAGTTGGTTCTTCCTAAATATAAACTTCGCAGAACACTTGAAAATTGCATATGCTGCACACAGAGTTTGGTCCAATATCCTGAGGATGGAGTTGGAAGCTAGCAAGCACATCT
>NC_041385.1:94590661-94598948 GCF_002162155.2 Triticum dicoccoides | reverse complement strand
GCTAAAACCCCGGTCTAGATGCTGCATGAACACAATCACTTCTCTGTCTTGAGGTACTGGAGGGCACTCAGGGCCAGGAACTCGCCAATGAAGGACATCTTTCTTGGCCAAAGCGCCAGTTAAAACATATCCATTGAGCTGTGTTTCTGTGATCCGGGAAGGAACCCAGTTGCAAGCGGCGAATTGCTTGGTCATTTTGGAAGGCAAACTGAAAAAGAAGTGCGAAGGCCGGTTTACGATTCAAGGTTGATGTGCACAAACCGATGTTAAACCGGGGAATTTAATCAAGATATATATACATGTTAAACCGGCTATTACTACTCAAGTCAGGATGGCGGTTTAATTGAGTGCTAATGGTACCAGGCGGATTATGATTTTCTACAAGTTAAACCGCCTATGGGGGAAGCAGCAGAGCTGAAATTCACTAAGTGTTGCAGAAACAAGTTTCACAAAATGGATATATAATTTTGGATCTACCGTGGTTCAGTAAAGGAAATTTTCTGAGTCCTACAATGGTGTTACGCAGAACAGAGAAGGTCCAGATGGGATTTGTCCAGGAATAACAAGATACTGCAATATGGTAGATTAAAGCTATGGATCTAGCCACAAGAGGAGGTTGTCAGGACTAGCTAGATTCAGTAAGATGCTAAAAGAAAAATAGATAAGTGCTGATGAACATCGAGGAACATGGATGAACACGAAGCCGTAATGGAGATCTAGGGTTAAAGGAAGAAAGCTTACCGGATTTTCAGGAACAGCGGATGAGATCTCTGGAGCGTTCAGGTTGATGCAGCGGCCTGAGATGACGCAGAGCTTCGAGGTCGACGGCGGCGGCGATGCTTGAGTTCTTCGGGTCGCGAGGAGGAAGACGAGGCGAAGAGGCAAGGGGAGAAAATGGAAGGACCCCCTGTCTTATTTATAAAGGGGTAAGAAGATAAGCGACATGCGCGAAAATCAAGGAGACTGAAGCGGCAAGGGGCGCAGCTGTCGCCTTGATTTTCGGGAATTAATTAAATGATGGGAATCTTTTTACATAGAGATGACATCATTATGATTCACTGTAATATTTAGAAGATGACGTCATGGCGGTTTAACAAAGTTAACAGGAGAAGACATCATGGCGGTTTACGAGAATCGTAAGAAGATGTTCACAGAATTTTCTTAAGTGTTGAAGATTGACATTAACAGGTTCAAATCAATCTGGGGCCTAATGTTGGGGATATAACTACTAAGTATAAACCACCCTGGAGGGGCCGGTTCACCCTCAACTATATTGAAGTCCAAGGGATGGCGCTTTACTGATTAAGCTTAGAGGCCCAGAGCCCAAAGGCGGATTAGGGCCCATAGTTGTAAACCGCCATAGTTGTATAACTTGTATTGTAAGTTAGGAAGGCAGAGACCGAGCCGGACACTTGTATGAGCCGGCCTCGGGACTCCGTAAACCGGCTGGGCGTCGACCTGTGTATATATAGGGATGACCCGGTGGCGGTTCAGGGACAAGAAACAAAAACTCGAGACTCAGGCAAGGCGTATTCTCTCCCTGGTCATCGAAACCCAATCAATTCCATCACAACTAGACGTAGGCTTTTACCTTCATCGTAAGGGGCCGAACTAGTATAAAACTATCATGTCCTTTGTCCGGTTTAACCCCTTTAAGCTAACCCGTCACGATGGCTCCACGACTAAGTCCTTTCACGAGGACATCTGACATGATATTTCCACGACAACTACAGAGTGAATGTCCGACCGTTGCAGTTTGGTGTGACTCCTGGTCTTCATATGTCGAGTGGTTTCTTGTATGGTCGAGTGGTCTTCGAAAAGGTGGGATACCTGAGTGATATGGTTGGTCGAGTGGATTGCACTCGATGTCTTCCTTGGGTACTCTCTGTTGTCTCTTGAGCTTCTTTGCTTCTAGGGTAGTGACCCTGGGTAGGGTATGTTGGTCAGGCCTATGACCCTACCCTAGGTCTATATCCTCATCACTAACCCTAGATTGGTAGGGAGTGTCAGTGGGGATTGTGATAGCGATTAGCCTCGTAAGTCATGCCCCGGCCCCCACCTCTGTTTATATGGCGCGGGTCACAGGGGCCCACCAACCATGGTTTGGTTGGGCGCCCCCGATCAGGGCGCGATGCAAGGGCCCATTCGACCCGTTGGGCTTGAACGAGAGAGAGATCAACCTAACATTCTCCCCCTTGATCTCAACTTTACTTTTAACCTTATACTTTCTAGTTTATTTGTTTCATCACATATTTGTACATAGAACATGTTTCATCGTCATAGCTTGATTGCCGATAGAATCATACAACTACAACATACGTTTTGTTCAGAAAAAAATTCTGTTCCTTTTTGGGCCTATCCAGGAATCATAAGGCTTTCCCTTAAACTCAAGCCGGCTAAGTGTTCCTTGAACACATTGGGTGGTAAGCCTTTCATTAGCGGGTCCGCAAGCATATCTTTTGTCCTTATATTCTCGAGACTTATAGTTTGACCCTGGATTTTATCTTTCATAACATAATACCTTATGTCTATTGTTTTGGCAGCATTACTCGACTTGTTGTTGTGAGCATAGAATACTGCGGGCTATTTGTCACAGTACATCTTTAGTGGTTTGTGAATACAATCTACCACTTTCAAGTCGGGTACAAATTTCTTTAGCCATATCACCTGCCCCGTGGCTTCGAAGCATGCTATGAATTCTGCATACATCGTGAATGATGCAACTATCGACTGTTTGGAGCTTTTCCACGAAATAGCTCCCCCAGCGAGGGTGAATATGTATCCTGACGTGGATTTTCTATCATCTTTGTCCCCCGCAAAATCTGCGTCTGAATACCCTTTTATCTCTAGGGAATCACTTCTCCTATACATTAGCATGTAGTCCTTTGTGCCTTGTGCATAACACAATGCTTTCTTTACCATCTTCCAGTGCTCTATGCCTGGATTCTCTTGATATCTATCGAGTACCCCGGTGATAAAGGCTAAGTCAGGGCAAGTGCACACTTGTGCATACTGTAAGATGCCAACTGCCGAAGCATATGGTACTGCTTTCATTTGATCGATCTCATACTGGTTCTTGGGACATTGGAATTTCCCAAAACTATCGCCCTTAACTATAGGAGCAGGTGTGGCTTTACTCGCATGCATATTATACTTTTTAAGAACCTTTTCTGAATATGCTTTCTTCGATAGTCCTAAGACTCCATTGTTTCTATCTCGGTGAATTTCTATGCCCAAAACATATGATGCTTCACCAAGATCTGTTATGTCAAAATTCGAGGATAAGAACTTCTTTGTTTCTTGTAGTAGACTAACATCACTTCTAGCAAGTATAATATCATCCACATACAAGATTAGGAAAATATATTTCCCATTTTTAAACTTTGCATAAATGCAGTTATCCTCAATATTTTCTTTAAATCCAAAACTTTTAATCATTTGATTAAACTTTGAATACCACTGTCTAGAGGCTTGCTTTAATCCATAAATGGATTTCTTCAGGCAGCATCCCATATTTTCCTTGCCTTCCATGATAAAACCCTTGGGTTGTTTCATGTAGACATTTTCCGTTAAATCTCCATTGAGAAATGCCGTCTTTACATCCATGTGATGTAACTCTAAATCAAAATGAGCAACTAATTCCATTATGATTTTTAAGGAATCCTTACATGAGACTAGAGAAAATGTCTCATTGTAATCTATCCCTTCTCTTTGTGTAAATCCTTTTGCCACAAGTCGTGCTTTATACTTTTCTACATTCCCTTTAGAGTCATACTTAATCTTGTAGACCCATTTACATCCTACTGTTTTGGCTCCTTTAGGAATTTCCTCTAAGTCCCAAACATCTTTAGAACTCATCTATTTCATCTCATCTTCCATTGCCTTCATCCACATTGATGAATGAGGGCTTCTCATGGCTTCTTCATATGAGGCGGGGTCTTTTTTCCATATGAACCATTTCTGTGTTATAACTTTAAAGTTAGTAGAAATAGCTGACTTTCTTGGTCTTGTAGACCTTCTAAGGGCCTCAGTTTCTGGCACATTCTGTGCCTCAACTTCTGGCACTTCTTCTAAAATTTGCTGTTGCACCTCCCTTTCATGCTCAACAATGGGTTCAGTCGGCTCCTGATGGACAGGTTTCGGGTCTACTCCCATAGTTGTCATGGGTGGAGTTGCAACTGGTAGTGAGAAAAATGGCTCCTGAATCATTGGATTAGGTGCATGCACCCTCTTCTCCTCAAGATCAATTTTTCGAGCTACCGAGCTTCCCTCATCATTTCGTCCTCTAAAAAGTCTGCCTGTCTCGTTTCTACAAACTTTGTATATCTGTCTGGGCAGTAGGAACGAAAACCCTTTGATCTGTCTGGATAGCCAATGAAGTGGCAACTCACTGTTTTGGGACCTAACTTTGCAATGTTTGGATTAAACATTTTGGCCTCAGCAGGGCACCCCCACACCCAGAAGTGTTGTAGGGAGGGCACCTTCCTGTCCATAGCTCGTACGGTGTTTTGGGCACCGACTTGCTTGTTACTCTATTGAGAATGTGAATGGCGGTTTTAAGCGCCTCCATCCATAATCCCAATGGCAAGTTGGAATAACTCATCATGCTATGCACCATATCCATAAGTGTATGGTTGCGCCTTTCAGCTACTCCATTTTGCTGAGGCTCGCCCGACAATGAATACTGGGCTACTATGCCAGTCTCCTGCAAGAACTTTGCAAAAGGTCCAGGGACTTGGCCATATGGTGTGTGCCGACCGTAGTACTCTCCCCCACAGTCGGACCTGACTATCTTTATCTTTTATCATGATGATTTTCAACTTCAGCTTTGAATATTTTAAATTTATCCAACACTTCAGATCTTTCTTTGATTGGATAAATATATCCATAGCGAGAGTAATCATCTGTGAATGTTATGAACGAGTCATATCCATCCACACTTTTCATTGAAAATGGTCCACAAATGTCAGTGTGAATGATTTCCAGTGTGCCTGCGCTATGGATTGCACCTTCTTTGATTTGTTTTATATACTTTCCTTTAATGCAATCTATGCATTGTTCTAAGTCTGAGAATTCTAATGGAGGAAGAATTTGTTTTTTTGACTAATCTTTCTATTCTCCCCTTGGAAATATGGCCCAAGCGATAGTGCCATAATTTTGATGAATCGAATGTTCTCTTTCTTTTCTTTTGTTCTTTATTTGACGCGGAAACATGTTCATTCACATTGCATACATAATGCACTTTTTCACGAAGTGATAACAAATAAAGTTCATCGTGTAGTAAAGCATCACCCACATAAGCATTATTATACCATATGGCACGCTTGCCATGTCCAAAATAACATTCATAATTATCTTTGTCTAAAAATGAAATGCTAATTAAGTTTCTATTACATGAAGGAGCATAAAGAACATCTCTAAGTAGAAGCTTGAATCCATCATCTAACTCCAAGGAAATGTCGCCGACAGCTTCAACTTGTGCTTGAATTCCATTAGCTACTTCAATGCCTCTTTCTCTTCTTAGTGTAGTCCGGGTCGAATGGAATCCCTGTAAACAATTTGCAACATGAACAGTTGCTCCTGAGTCTATCCACCAAGTAGATTTCGAAAACTGTGTGTACAAGGATTCATTAACTAAGGAAACAATGTTGTTACCTTGCTTTTCCATTAAGGACTTAAGCAAGCAGCGTAGTCTTTCTTGTAATGCCCTTTCTACTTGCAGTGGAGACAAGTGTCTTTGTCCACTAAGAAAGGCGGTTGCTGATGCTAATGCTGATAGGGAGCTTTTCCATGCTTTGAAGGAGAACTTTTGCTGTTTTGATTGTAATTCCTTTTCTTTTGATCCTTCACATAGTTGAGTGAACCACCATGTGAGGCTTTGAGTCTGTCCTCTTCTTGGACACACATTGCTATTGTCTTTTCAATGTCCCATGTTCCAGGTGACATATTGTAGTTTACAACAAAAGTTTCAAACTCCTTTGGCAGTGAAGCCATGACCAGGTGGACCAGGAGCTTTTGTTTAATATCCAGATCCTCATCCATGGGCTTTAGCTTTGCTGCCATATTGCTCATCCTGAGGATGTGCTCTCTTATTCCACCACCTGTGTAGTGTTCTATCACCAGTTGTTTTAACACCTGGGTGGCATATATCTTTGAAGAGCCAGTGAACTGGCTCTTTATCTTTGTAAGCAACTCCCATGCGGAAATGCACTCTGCAATGGAGCCTACAATGGTGCTCTCGATTGTGTTCTTTATAAATGCCATGCACCTTTTTTTGCATTGACCCACTTTTGGTTTTCTATGATGTATGACATCTCCAAAGGAGCATAATCCCCCCCTCTTTCTAGACCACGCAGCATCATCATCAGTGGCCTCTCTTACTGGCTCTGTAGGTCTGACCGGCTGTGGTTCATCCACAACCCAGTCCAGATTAGCACAAACAAATGCCAGTTCTACTTTCTTCCTCCACTCAGTGTGATTGTCAACTTTGAGTGTTGGAACTTCTTTTAGGCAACTCATCAAGTGAAAGCCTCCTGAAATCACAATTTAAGTGACATCAGTATAACAATCATATGCATTAATCTAACGTTGGTCAAATTAAACATACAATTGTCTATGCAGTTAAATCTATATTACCATTGGGTAAAATATTAGAAATAAATGCACCTTTAAATTTTAATAATAAAACATGACCATGTTATTAACAACGTTGGTCATAAAAAATAACATAATCATATTCATTTTAATAATCACTTTAACATGCTCTTAAAAACCTAATTCTATCTAAACTTTTATTTTCTTTGTAAAAGAGCACTATTAATTATTTACGTAGCGGAAAAACATGAATAAAAATTCATGAACTTTTTAATCTTTACAAAAACTTTTCTTTGATCGAATAAAAAATCATGAACTTTATTATTTTCTTTATAAAATTCATGAACATTTCTTTTAGGAAAATTTTCTATTCTCTAGCTGCAGCAGAGCCCAGTGTGCGTGTCCTGCAGTGGAAAAAACCGGCCCACGGCCTAGCCTGCGCGCCGCCCGCGGCTGTGGCCTTGGCCCAGCGCTAGCGCGCGCGCTGCTACCGCCAGCCTCGTCCACTTTCGGCCCAAGAGCCTGCAACCGAGTTAGGGTTTTAATCCTGGCCGTCCACCAGATCGTATGGTCAGCCGGGGTCCTCAATGGATCAAAATCAGTCCCCCACTCTCTCCCCCGAAGGAAACCCTAACCCACTTTATTTCTCCTCCCTCATCTATGTCTCTAGTCACAGCAGTGGGGCTCCGCCGGCCGCTGGCGTCAAGCCATCGTGTCGCGCCACCGCGAGCTCCCTTTCCCCTTCCCCTTCTGTTCCTGTCCATGTCTTGTGGCAGGGCGAGGAAGAGAGGGACACAGCTGTGCCCTCCTCGGTTCCCCACATGCCTCTCTCTGGCCGACCGGCCATGATACGTCCATTTTGCATGATGCTTTTATATCAATATTTGTTGCATTATGGGATGTTATTACACTTTATATATCAATACTTATGGTTATTCTCTCTTATTTTTATAAGGTTTACCATGAAGAGGGGGAATGCCGACAGCTGGAATTTTGGCTGGAAAAGGAGCAAACATTGGAAACCTATTCTGCATTGCTCCAAAAGACCTGAAACTCCACGAAACCTATTTTTGGATTTAATAAGAATTATTGAGCGGAAGAAATACCTCAAGGGGGCCACACCCTGTCTAGGAGGGTGGGGGCGCGCCCACCCCTACTGGGCGCGCCCCTGTCTCCTGGGCCCCACTACAAAAAAAAGACACATTCGTGATTTTTGGGCCGAACGATTTTTTTTCTGTCATACATATGCCACTTCTATGACGATAATTGTGACAAAACCCGGTATCATCATAGATGTGGTGGGCTCCTACTTCTATGACAAAAAATCATGACAGAAAATGGGCTTTTCATCCTGGGCGGGCCGGAGACGCAGCTGCATGACATTCTTTGGGCCGTCCATGACGGAAAAAACTGTGGTAGAAGCGAGGGCGAGGAAAATTTTGGGGAGTTCCCGGTTATGGTGGGTGGTCGGGGGCCGAGCGATGCGCGTTTCTCTCGTACACGTACGCGCGTGTGTGCGAGGCGTTGGCTCTAACTGAACCCGAGCGAGGCGTTGGGCTCTAACTGAACCCGAGCAATTGCACCGTAGTCTACGCGTTACTGAACCCGAGCAATCGATTGATGGCTGTTAACTAAACCCGATCGAGCGATTCCTTCGCTACTGCTGCTAACTTAAGCCGATCGATTGGATGAA
>NC_041385.1:94557038-94589908 GCF_002162155.2 Triticum dicoccoides | reverse complement strand
CGTTTCGTTTGTTTTGTGGTACGCCAGACCCCTCCCGATCAATAGGACCCCCGTTTCGATCGTAGGAGGTCCATTTCCTCCGTTTTGCGGTACGCCAGACCCCTCCCGATCAACAGGACCCCCGTTTCGACCGTAGGAGGTCCGTTTCGTCCGTTTTGCGGTACGCCACACCCCTCCCGATCAACAGGACCCCGTTTCGAATGTGTCCGGTCGAACACAAGGCCATTTCCTTCGTTCTGCGGTACGCCATGCCTCGTTTCCATCGCCTGTTCCGTCCAAGCCCTCCCGATGAACACGACCACGCATTCCGTTTCGACCCAGTCAGTTGGCTCCCCATGAACACAACGACGACGCTGTTTCTCCGTTCCGACCCAGCCAATGTACACGAGCCCTGGCCGTATGTATATATGCGCGAGTAGGCGTTCGAGACCCCGCCCGTATGTATACATACGTGGTTGTATTTTCTTTCTTGCACCCTAGCCGCTGTACGTACGTGTACATGCTACGTGCGCGCCTCTACTACGACACGTGGGCGCCTCTACATCCACCAGTATATATGTACATACACGTTCGCAACCAGAATGACAATGCTACGTACGCTTCGACCAGGTGGGTCCCGACTGTCAGGCACTTCCTTGCATGCGAAGATGTAGATGGTGGGACCCAGCAGTCAGGGGGAAATGTTTTTTTCATGAAATACGGTGGCCTGTCTGGTGGGTCCCCGCTGTCAGGTGGAGGAATAATTATTTTGCGCGTAATAAGGAGGCACTTCCTTGCTGTGGCCATGGACCCAGTTGTCAGCCTCTCCACGTACAGTCCACATCCGATGGAAGCCGTTCCTTGACCATGTTGACCACGCCGCGCCGAGAGCACCAGGGCGGTGGACGACGGCGAGGCCTAGGAAGGGGACGACACGGAGCCGGGGAAAACGCGGAAGTGGATGCCCACGCGTAGAGGAGTACGAGGGTTCACTGGTTCGCTGCGGTGTGAGGCTGCCATCGCCGCAGAATAACAGGGGGTGTGGGTGAGTAGAGGGATGGCCTGGACAGCGGTGGGATTAGTAGGCGGCGATGAGATCTCCGCCGCATCGCAGCCGGCCACGGGAGGCAGGAGGATGAGGCACGGCCGGTGCTGGTTTGGGCGGCTGGAGCAAGAAGACCAGAGGTTGAAGAAGCACTACGGCCATTGGATGGACATCGTACGGTCATTGGAGCTAGAATCGTTCATATTGACTAAGTTAACAAAGCCCTCCATCCCCGTCAACTTAGTAGGCCCACAAGTCAGCCTGCCACTATACTGGGTCCCAGCTAACAGGGGGAGTATTCATTTTTTTGTGCGTAATAAGGAGGCACTTCCTTGCGTGCGAAGATATAGCTGGTGGGTATGAGCTGTCAGCGGCGGTAACGTTTTTTTCGCGAAATACAGAGGCCCTTTCGGTGGGTCCCTGATGTCAGGTGGAGGAATCATTATTTTGCGCGTAATAAGGAGGCATTTCCTTGCGTATGGTCGTGGACCCAGCTGTCGGCCTCTCCACATACAGTCCACTTCAGATGCATGTCGGTCGTTGACCATGTTGACTAGGCCGCGCCGAGAGCACCAGGGCGGTGGACGACGGCGAGGCCTAGGAAGGGAACGACATGGAGGCAGGGAAGACTCGGCAGTTGTTTCCCACGCGGAGGGGAGCACGACTGTACGAGGGTTTACTGGTTCGTCTGCCATCGCCGGAGAATAACAACAGGTGTGGGTGAGTAGAGGGATGGCTAGGCCAGCGATGGGAGTATGGTGGGGCGGTGAGGCCTGCGCGGTAGCAGAGCCGGCCGCGGGGAGGAGGGAGCAGGCAGTCCCGCCGGCGCTTGTTTGAGCGGCTGGAGCAGGAAGAGCAGAGATTGAAGAAGCACGACGGCCGTTAGATGGCCATCCAATAGTCACTGCTTGTGCGCCAACCTTTTTTTAGGAAAGCCTCAAATCTGTGGAAAACAACATACAACCCATCTGCCATTATTTCTAATAATTTACAGCCCATTTGCTAATTCTTAAGGTTTTTTTGGAGCCCATATTCTTTTTGTTAGCATTACAGCCCATATTGTGGCCACGGTTAAAAAATTATACGAAATTTTGCAAATTTCGGTGCGCTCTAAACTGTTTTTAATCCCCAAATTTCGACTCACATTCAAACTGATTTTAAAAATAAATGTATATCAATATAAAATCCTTCAAATTCTCAACGCATAAAAATTAATGTAATTTAAAATCTCGAAATGGAAAAAAAGATATTTGAAACTAATTGCGGGTTTGATGTGTTTTAAAAATGTACAGCCCATTTCTCATTACTGATGGGCCATTTTCTCGGCCAGCCGAATGAAAGCTCTCCTTGTCTTGAAAGTTTTACAGCCCAATAGGCCTGACAAAGCGACTTACTTGGCAAATCACAAAAAAACTGGGCTGTGGCCGTGGACCCAGCTGTCAGCCTCTCCACGTATAATACTCTTTCGATGGAATGTCGTTGACCACATTGATCATGCCGCGCCGAGAGCACCAAGGCGGTGGACGACGGTGAGGCCTAGGAAGGGGACGACGCTGTCACGTCCCTAGCCTTGCTATGCACTTGGACTTTCTTCTGCATCATGTTTAAACTTCATTTAAACGTGAAATGGGGATGTCGAAAACCCTAGCACCAAATGGAATTCAAATAGGTTCAACCTAAAAATATTTTCAATGAACCTGAAATGCCCTTCATAAATGTTCATCATTTTTGTTTTGGTCCAGAACCTCTGCCAAAAATGGTGCACACATTTCTGGGTCATTAATGGATTTTTGAATTAACTCATACTGTATTTGATTTGGAGCTATTAATTCCTATAAATATTTGGTAGCTCCAAATATTCTGAAACTTACTGAGGGCCTCTGAAACAATTCAGTTACTGCCCACAAATATTTTCAGGATTTATAAAAATGATTTGGTTTATAAACTAAATCAAAACAAATTGCAAAAATAGAAAACACTTACCTGGAAACTTACTTGGCGCTCACCGAAGCCCACCTGGACGGCCCAACACTGTTGGCCAGCCCACAGGGGCATGCCCGTCTACTTCCTTCAGCCAGTAGGCAGAGGAGAGGCGTGGCACGCGCGCGTGGGGCTTCGGCCACCTCCTGCTTCGCCGTGTCGCGCTCTCCGTCAACCAATCCCGCGTCTGGAGACGCCTCGAAGCCCCTCTCGCCTCCCCCTCACTCGCTGCACTCTCTCCCCGCCCTCTGTTCCTCTCCCCGCATCACACCCGGGCACGGCCGTCGCCGCCGCTCCCCGCCTGCGCGGCCACCGCCGTCGCCTCGCTTAACCCCCATGGCAAAGAGGTTCCCCGCGTCCCCCTCGACCTCTACGCTGAAGCACGCAACCGCAGGCGCCCCGAACCGTTGCCATCGAGCTCGTCACCACCGCATCTGGCCGCCGGAGGTCGTCGTCGAATCGCGCCGTCAAGGACGCCCCGAGCACGCTGACCATCCCGTCGTCTCCGCTGTGAGTTTCTGCGTCTGTTCCCCTCTTCCCGAGCTCGTTTACGCCCCGCAGCCGTCGCCCTTGTCGACCGAACTGCACTGCCGCCGCCAAACCTCGTCACCGGCCACTCTTTCAGCGACTCCAACACCAACCGTCACCTCCCCTAGATGCGCCGCACTGCCAGCTTTCCAACGGGACCGCCCGCAGCCCAAACGGCCTCCTGTAGGTGAACCCCGAGCCACTCCGGTGCGCACCGCCGCAGATTTGGTCGCCGGCGTTAAGACGCCGGTGATGATGACGTGGCCGCTTAATTAGGCACTAATCACATCTAGTTAGCCCCTAACAAACACTGACTGTGGGCCCTAGCCGTAGTCAAACCTCACTCAACGCTTGTTTTGACCGGGATTAGTTCCTGAGTCACTGACATGCGGGACCCACCGGTCAGGTTTGACCCGGGTCAACCTGGTTGACCTACTGACGCAGTGCTGCTGTCATGCTGACGCAGTAATGGCTTTCTGGATTTAAAATAAATCAGGAAATTCCAGAAATTAGTATAAACTTCTAAAATTCATAGAAAATCAACCGTAACTCCAAATAAAATAATTTATATATGAAAAATGATCAGAAAAATCCAATATATCTATCTGTACCATTTTCATGCATGTTAGAACAACTTTTGTTCACTGTTTAGGTCAAATCAATTAAACGGCATTTGAATAATCACATATGGAGTTTGAATTTGAATCTTGTATTCAAACCAACTTAATTTAAATTGTTGCTAGTTGCATTAGCTCAAACCACAGCATATTGCCATGTCATGATCATGCATCATATTGTTGCATTGCATTGATTGTGTTCTTCCTTGTTTGCCGGTATTCGTCCCCTCTCAGTAGACGATGTTCCGACGATGAGTTTGATGACACCAATGAAGAACTATATTATCTTCAGAAGTGCCAGGCAAGCAAAACCCCCTTGTTCATTCCGATAAAATCCCACTCTCTCGCTCCTGCTCTCTTTTACTGCATTAGGACAACAACAATTCATCTATTACTTTTACTTGCTGCGGTAGCTGAACCCCTTTATCCTCTGCATGACCTGTCATTGCCACAGTAAATAGATGAAACCCACTAGCATGAGTAGGAGTTGTTTGAGCCCTGATGTGCCTACTCATTCATGCTTGTTTGTCATGCCTGCTACTGCTTAGGGTTGAGTCAGGTCTGATTCATCGGGGATAAATTGGAATGTGGTGAACATGTCCTACTGTTGAGAGCTAAGTGTGTGAACACGATTTGGTAAAGGTAGCGGTGAGAGGCCATGTAGGAGTACATGGTGGGTTGTCTCATTGCATCCGTCCTCAGGAACTGAGTTCTGTGTTTGTGATCCATGAACAACTACTACCACACATTGGGATCCTTAATTGACTCTCTCGACTTATTAATCAACTCGATCTCTGTCCAGGAGTTGCAACTAGTTTCTGGTATTTGTAGGTAGTGTTAGTAGTCTACCAAGTGGCACCCGGTACAGGTGGGCTTGGGATAGACTAGGCACAGTGGCACGGTGTACCAAGTGGCACCCGGATGGTGGACTTGGGAACCCTGCTCACATCGTTTGGGGCCGTGAGTGACACCCCGGCCGGATCTCCTTGCGGATGGAACCCGAATAGGCGATAAACCTGGACGAGAGACTTGTGTGGTTAGTCAGGTCGTGGCCGACACCCTCGCTGGGCTTCCGCTTGAAGGTTGCCGAGTACATGTCGTGTAAACGACGGTAAGTGGTGAGAGCGTGTGTGAAGAAGTACACCCCTGCAGGGTTAATATGATCTATTCGAATAGCCGTGTCCGCGGAAAAGGACTTCTGGGTTGCCTGTACAGTTCATAGACAAGTGAAAGTGGATACTCTAAAATACGCAAGATAAGCGTGAGTGCTATGGATGGCGTTCTCGTAGGGAGACGGGAGCGGATCCATAGTGGTGTATTGATATGGTGAATATGTGGACTCGTGTGCGCCACCTCAAAAGAGTTACTTGCAGTCGTAGTTCAGGATAGCCTCCGAGTCAAAGATGGCTTGCTGCAGTTAAACCCCACCATCCCCTTTGTTGATAATGATGCATATGTAGTTAGTTCTGATGTAAGTCTTGCTGGGTACATTTGTACTCACGTTTGCCTATTTTATGTTTTTGCAGAGAGACTTCAGTCTCGCTAATAGTTCCACGTGGACTTCGACGTTTAGCTTGTTACCTCAGCTACGATCTTGTGCCTCGGCAGGATCTAGTAGATAGTCAGGCTTCTCAGCCTTTTTCATTTGTAGATGTCTGTACTCAGACATGTTAAGCTTCCGCTTGTGCTTTGACTTGTATGCGCTGAATGCTGGGTCATGAGACTCATGTTTGTAATATCTCGCTCCTCAAAGCCTATTGAATAAAATACTTGAGTTGTAGAGTCATGTTGTGATGCCATGTTGTATTTGCACATATCGAGCATATTGTGTGTATGTTATTGAAATGCTTGGTATGTGTGGGATCTGACTATCTAGTTGTTTATCCTTAGTAGCCTCTCTTATCGGGAAATGTCTCCTAGTGCTTCCACTGAGCCATGGTAGCTTGCTACTGCTCCGGAACACTTAGGCTGGCTGGCATATGTCCTTATTCGTTCCTGTGTCTGTCCCTTTAGGGAAATGTCACGCGATGAATACCAGAGTCCTGTTAGCCCGCCACAGCCCGGTTCACCGGAGTCCTGCTAGCCCAGTGCTACAGCCTGGATTCACTCACTGATGACCGACACGTTCGATGTTGGGTCATGGATGCCTGTCCCTGTAAGTTTGTGCCACTTTGGGTTTACGACTAGCCATGTCAGCCCGGGCTCCTTATCATATGGATGCTAGCGACACTATCATATACATGTGCCAAAAGGCGCAAACGGTCCCGGGCAAAGGTAAGGCGACACCCATGGGGATACCGTGCGTGAGGCCGCAAAGTGATATGAGGTGTTACATGCTAGATCGATGTGGCATTGAGTCGGGGTCCTGACAGCTTTAGTATCAGAGCCTGACTGCCTGTAGGATTACCAAGCCAAACTGGTCGAAGTTGAGTCTAGAAATTCTTTAGTTATATGAGGGAATTGATTGTGGGTTGGAACGTAAGGCTCTTTTTACTCCTTATACCTCATGCCCTCTGATCCGAGTCATCTTATCTTTCCTACGGGGTTAAGGAACTAGGCTTCTCATCTTTCTATTAGGATCACGTGTTACTAATCCGTAGACTTGTAAGATTGTTGGAATCAAGCCTCAGTTCAGTTCCTACTATCTTCGTGTATTGATAGTTGATCTCAAAACCTTGATACTATGATGATCGAGTGGTTATGCCACCATTTTTGTATCATGTCTCAATTCTTTTAAGCATTTACAGCCGTTATGCTGTCCGAGTCATCCCAGGTTTCTACAATATTCTGATGCATTTGCAAATCCCTTCCTTCTGTTTCTGATGTCTCTTTGGGCCAGTTTGACCACACTATCGGTGAGTTGAGGTACTCAGTTGCCTCGACATATATGTTGGATCTATTATTATTACCCTAGATGTCTAGAGTATCACCTAGTAATATAGCCATGATTTGTGTCCCAGTGTGATGATTCTGGCCATCATTCTCGAAAGCATCCCGTGATGCCACTTAGTAGTAGGTATTCTATTCCTGGGTTTTCGAACCAAGATTCACCCTACTTAGTTCATGTTGATAGTGTTGCTAGTTCCTTTAGGTTATTAGTTACCTTTGCATTAGTCCTCGAGGTCCGTGGTATTTCCTTCTTCCAAATACTATGAACCGTTTATGGCAGAAGTTCTTTGAACCAAAAGATCATAACAGGAGTGCTCTCGATGGGTTCTCTATTCTATATTGCGACTCTGCTAGTTCAACTTTTCTGCATGGGTTATCCGGAAGAAATTTGTTGGACTTGGTTCAACATACTAATCTATGCATCCACAACTCAGAAAACCGTATGTTCCTTTGAGTTGTCCCGCTTTAGTTGTCTTCCGACCCTCGTCTATCAATTGATAGTCAAGACTATGCATGCATTCGTTCATCGATTCCTATTATTCTTGTGGTCCGTCAAGACATTTTATTCCGGAATGACTAGGAGAAACCAACTCTAGTACCTTGTCCATTTCCAGGATTGGGTCAAAGCAGTCCTACTCCGCAGATCAAATTGCTAATCTAGCTTTTGCTCTGTTCTACCTTGGAGTATTATTATCTTTATATTAAGAATATCACGGGAATTGCACACCATCCTATGAACTCTTGATACAGTGATACTTCTTATTATCATTATTCATTCCTCGGTTTCGTGTTATTGTAACCGGAACACCGACAAGTGAATCGTGATGTGTGAAAACAAAACTGCTAGCAACCTTGTTGCTTGGTAGTTGAAGGACAATAGTTCTATTCTTAGTGTGTTGGTTCTTGAGTCACGATTCTAAGATTAATCGTGCTACCTAGTCCTTATTTCCGGTGCACTTTTCGATCAATGAGTTGGGGCTATGCCAATCCCTTGCTTATTTGATCATCTCGTCTTGCCCTGAAAAGCAAGATTGTTCTCGAGCTTAATAGCATGTCGGTGGTTCATGATTTTTCTGATTATCTTCTCGGAAGTATCACCAGGTCATCGCCTGACCGCTATGTTGAGTTCGTGATCAAGATGGTTTATTCCTGTAAACCACCCCTTCTCCAAGAATCTGTGTGGGATACCCTTGAGCTAGTTGGTTAAGCCAAACAACAACTTGGAGAGTTGGAAGATAAAAGCTTGCCCGACTTAGTTCATGTTAAGGGATATCTTTTTGTGTGTGTGTGTTGAAGAAAGATGATATCCTCACCAATTGGCACTCGTGATCAGTTGTTAGATCTATCGTCTTATCCGATCTTTGATTTGAGTATGGGCTATCGTCAAATCGAATCAGAACCAACGGTATTCGTAATGTTGTCTTACTCGTGGTTGTTTTCCCTCGAGCATACACCATTACATCCTTTGGGTCTGACCAATGCTATGTCCTTGCTCACATAATTATGGAATTCCATTTATATGGACATCCAGATGACTTGTTGTTGAGGCCATCAGCAGCATTTTATCTTCTCCATGATCATGTTGAACATCCATCTAGCGTTGGAAACTTTTGTAAACATTACCTCTGTGTTCCATTCATGAGGTATATGTTCGGATGAAAGAAGTGACTTTCTCTAATTCACGTGCACTTGGTGTAAGTTGCCGCATGGATCCGAGAAAGATTGTTTTTGCTTCCTCTAGAATGGTCCCCAAGTTGGTCATGCACATGTGCGAAGTATTCTATGGTTTGGTAGGTTGGCCGCCTCCATTCTATATGTGTTCCTAGCACACCAAGCCACTGATTGACTTGTTCTAGGTAAAGAAGTCTAATTTAACTGCACAAGACTTCGATATCCTCGATGATGGTTCCCCACCTGAACTCGGTAGTGTTTTATTGTAAGACTACCATGTGATAATGTTTTTCTGGGACAACGTGTTCACATGTTGTAGCAGAACCAGCTCATGTTTTGGAGCTTGCTATCGTAGTTCATTTCCCGAGAATCTCGCAACGTCATCTCGTGGATTTGTGTTGCAAACTTTCATTTTTCTTCCTAGACTCGATGAGTCTGGAATATCCTGACACCAACCAGATCTGAACCTCAGGCAGATGTGATGGTTGGAACACTTTCCCAAGAACTACAATATTGGTCTCTGTGTAACCCAATAAAGTGGATGTCGTGGCTGACACACCCAGCCGAAAGACCTATTTATTGTAGTATCTTGATTGAAGAAGTTGGCCACATCCCCATAAGGATCTTGTGGGATTTAATCCAGTAGTTGTTTCCTTATGGATTCTTGCACTTCCGAAGTCCGACCTTTACTTGATGGCCATGTTGATGTTTTAAGCATTGACCATGGTACCTAGTACATCAAGGAGAACATTAGAAGCGGAGTGCTAAATGTCTCTCGGTTGATCATCCAGATTTTGTTTCCTTGGCATCGCTAAGATGAAATCTGAGAAAGTGTTATCTTCCTTTGCATCTGCATCCTCCATCACCATTCATCATGGTAGTAAGTTGTGTTGCCAGGATCCTTGACACGGATATTGGTAAAACCTTGATGAATATGGAAATGCTCAAGTTCTTGAGAGCACGCACAAGCGCTAGGTGTTATCATGGGCACTAACTGGGTTTGCTCTCAGCTTCCTCGGTTATGCTATAACTTCTCAAACAGTGGACTCACTCTCTACTGTTGAGCTTCTTCCCAGTTACTAAAATCATCCCTTGTGTTGTTTTCAACAAGGTAATCCACATCATCCATTCTAGCTGAGTGTGTCGTTCTCCTGAACTCTGTCAAACGATCGTTCGTAATTTGCCCTAGGCTGGTATAAAGAGTTTCAATGATCTCTGAATCAAAGGTAATTCTTTTTGCCACTTAAGGGGATATTTCTACTGGTAACCTTTCCAAAGGTGCCCCGTTATGGGATCATGGCAACTATTTCCCTCGCTACTTTGAATCCCTCGTCAAATTGTTCTTCCGCCCTTCCTGATGTGTGTTTTGCCTCTCAGCTCAAGAGATGTTTCTATGTCTCATCCTGTGAGTTGATTTTGTGATCATTAGGATGATCCATCCTTGTAGAGTGTCCCTGTCCTCGTATTGGATGAAGTTCTCGAAAGCAAAGACGTCAAGATCAATATGAAGTAATGAATCAACATCTTTGAGAAGGACAGTTGGATCGTGAAGATCGTGTAAGCTTTGTGTCCCCTCTGTCTTCTTACCTCACGTCTTGAATCTAGGGTCGAGATTCTTGTTTAGTGGGGGAGAGTTGTCACGTCCCTAGCCTTGCTATGCACTTGGACTTTCTTGGTTGCTGCATCATGTTTAAACTTGATTTAAACTTGAAATGGGGATGTCCAAAACCCTAGCACCAAATGGAACTCAAATAGGTTCAACCTAAAAATATTTTCAATGAATCTGAAATGCCCTTCATAAATGTTCATCATTTTTGTTTTGGTGCACACATTTCTGGGTCATTAATGGATTTTTGAATTAACTCATACTGTATTTGATTTGGAGCTATTAATTCCTATAAATATTTGGTAGCTTCAAATATTCTGAAACTTACCGAGGGCCTCTGAAACAATTCAGTTACTGCCCACAAATATTTTCAGGATTTATAAAAATGATTTGGTTTATAAACTAAATCAAAACAAATTGCAAAAATAGAAAACACTTACCTGGAAACTTACCTGGCGCTCACCGAAGCCCACCTGGACGGCCCAACACTGTTGGCCAGCCCACAGGGGCATGCCCGTCTTCTTCCTTCAGCTAGTAGGCAGAGGAGAGGCGTGGCGCGCGCGCGTGGGGCTTCGGCCACCTCCTGCTTCGCCGTGTCGCGCTCTCCGTCAACCAATCCCGCGCCTGGAGACGCCTCGAAGCCCCTCTCGCCTCCCCCTCACTCGATGCACTCTCTCCCCCCTCTGTTCCTCTCCCTGCAGCACACCCGGGCACGGCCGTCGCCGCCGCTCCCCGCCTGCGCGGCCACCGCCGTCGCCTCGCTTAACCCCCATGGCAAAGAGGTTCCCCGCGTCCCCCTCGACCTCTACGCTGAAGCACACGACCACAGGCGCCCCGAACCGTTGCCATCGAGCTCGTCACCGCCGCATCTGGCCGCCGGAGGTCGTCGTTGAATCGCGCCGTCAAGGACGCCCCGAGCACGCTGACCATCCCGTCGTCTCCGCTGTGAGTTTCTGCGTCTGTTCCCGCTCTTCCCGAGCTCATTTACGCCCCGCAGCCGTCGCCCTTGTCGACCGAACTGTGCTGCCACCGCCAAACCTCGTCGCCGGCCACTCTTCCGGCGACTCCAGCACCAACCGTCACCTCCCCTAGATGCGCCGCACTGCCAGCTTTCCAACGAGACCGCCCGCAGCCCAAACGGCCTCCTGTAGGTGAACCCCGAGCCACTCCGGTGCGCACCGCCGCGGATTTGGTCGCCGGTGTTAAGACGCCGGTGATGATGATGCGGCCGCTTAATTAGGCACTAATCACATCTAGTTAGCCCCTAACAGACACTGACTGTGGGCCCTAGCCGTAGTCAAACCTCACTCAACGCTTGTTTTGACCGGGATTAGTTCCTGAGTCACTGACATGCGGGACCCACCGGTCAGGTTTGACCCGGGTCAACCTAGTTGACCTACTGACGCAATGCTGCTGTCATGCTGACGCAGTAATGGCTTTCTGGATTTAAAATAAATCAGGAAATTCCAGAAATTAGTATAAACTTCTAAAATTCATAGAAAATCAACCGTAACTCCAAATAAAATAATTTATATATGAAAAATGATCAGAAAAATCCAATATATCTATCTGTACCATTTTCATGCATGTTAGAACAACTTTTGTTCACTTTTTAAGTCAAATCAATTAAACGGCATTTGAATAATCACATATGGAGTTTGAATTTGAATCTTGTATTCAAACCAACTTAATTTAAATTGTTGCTAGTTGCATTAGCTCAAACCACATCATATTGCCATGTCATGATCATGCATCATATTGTTGCATTGCATTGATTGTGTTCTTCCTTGTTTGCCGGTATTCGTCCCCTCTCAGTAGACGACGTTCTGACGATGAGTTCGATGACACCAATGAAGAACTATATTATCTTCAGAAGTGCCAGGCAAGCAAAACCCCCTTGTTCATTCCGATAAAATCCCACTCTCTCGCTCCTGCTCTCTTTTACTGCATTAGGACAACAACGATTCATCTGTTACTTTTACTTGCTGCGGTAGCTTAACCCCTTTATCCTATGCATGACCTGTCATTGCCACAGTAAATAGATGAAACCCACTAGCATGAGTAGGAGTTTTTTGAGCCCTGATGTGCCTACTCATTCATGCTTGTTTGTCATGCCTGCTACTGCTTAGGGTTGAGTCAGCTCTGATTCATCGGGGATGAATTGGAATGTGGTGAACATGTCCTACTGTTGAGAGCTAAGTGTGTGAACACGATTTGGTAAAGGTAGCGGTGAGAGGCCATGTAGGAGTACATGGTGGGTTGTCTCATTGCATCCGTCCTCAGGAACTGAGTTCTGTGTTTGTGATCCATGAACAGCTACTACCACACATTGGGATCCTTAATTGACTCTCTCGACTTATTAATCAACTCGATCTCTGTCCAGGAGTTGCAACTAGTTTCTGGTATTTGTAGGTAGTGTTAGTAGTCTACCAAGTGGCACCCGGTACAGGTGGGCTTGGGATAGACTAGGCACAGTGGCACGGTGTACCAAGTGGCACCCGGATGGTGGACTTGGGAACCCTGCTCACATCGTTTGGGGCCGTGAGTGACACCCCGGCCGGATCTCCTTGCGGATGGAACCCGAATAGGCGATAAACCTGGACGAGAGACTTGTGTGGTTAGTCAGGTCGTGGCCGACACCCTCGCTGGGCTTCCGCTTGAAGGTTGCCGAGTACATGTCGTGTAAACGACGGTAAGTGGTGAGAGCGTGTGTGAAGAAGTACACCCCTGCAGGGTTAATATGATCTATTCGAATAGCCGTGTCCGCGGAAAAGGACTTCTGGGTTGCCTGTACAGTTCATAGACAAGTGAAAGTGGATACTCTAAAATACGCAAGATAAGCGTGAGTGCTATGGATGGCGTTCTCGTAGGGAGACGGGAGCGGATCCATAGTGGTGTATTGATATGGTGAATATGTGGACTCGTGTGCGCCACCTCAAAAGAGTTACTTGCAGTCGTAGTTCAGGATAGCCTCCGAGTCAAAGCTGGCTTGCTGCAGTTAAACCCCACCATCCCCTTTGTTGATAATGATGCATATGTAGTTAGTTCTGATGTAAGTCTTGCTAGGTACATTTGTACTCACGTTTGCCTATTTTATGTTTTTGCAGAGAGACTTCAGTCTCGCTAATAGTTCCACGTGGACTTCGACGTTTAGCTTGTTACCTCAGCTACGATCTTGTGCCTCGACAGGATCTAGTAGATAGTCAGGCTTCTCAGCCTTTTTCATTTGTAGATGTCTGTACTCAAACATGTTAAGCTTACGCTTGTGCTTTGACTTGTCTGCGCTGAATGCTGGGTCATGAGACTCATGTTTGTAATATCTCGCTCCTCGGAGCCTATTGAATAAAATACTTGAGTTGTAGAGTCATGTTGTGATGCCATGTTGTATTTGCACATATCGAGCATATTGTGTGTATGTTATTGAAATGCTTGGTATGTGTGGGATCTGACTATCTAGTTGTTTATCCTTAGTAGCCTCTCTTACCGGGAAATGTCTCCTAGTGCTTCCACTGAGCCATGGTAGCTTGCTACTGCTCCGGAACACTTAGGCTGGCCGGCATATGTCCTTCTTCATTCCTGTGTCTGTCCCTTCGGGGAAATGTCATGCGATGAATACCAGAGTCCTATTAGCCCGCTACAACCCAGTTCACCGGAGTCCTGCTAGCCCAGTGCTACAGCCTGGATTCACTCGCTGATGACCGACACGTTCGATGTTGGGTCATGGATGCCTGTCCCTGTAAGTTTGTGCCACTTTGGGTTTACGACTAGCCATGTCAGCCCGGGCTCCTTATCATATGGATGCTAGCGACACTATCATATACGTGTGCCAAAAGGCGCAAACGGTCCCGGGCAAAGGTAAGGCGACACCCGTGGGGATACCGTGCGTGAGGCCGCAAAGTGATATGAGGTGTTACATGCTAGATCGATGTGGCATTGAGTCGGGGTCCTGACAGACGCGGAGCCGGGGAAGACGCGACAGTGGATGCCCACGCGGAGAGGAGTACGAGGGTTCACTGGTTCGGCTGCGGTGTGAGGCTGCCGTCGCTGCAGGGCCTGGCTAGCGGTGGGAGTAGTAGGGGGCGATGAGGCCTCAACGGCAGCACAGCCGGCCACTAGAGGCAGGAGCAGGCGGTTTTCCCGGCGCTGGTTTGGGCGGCTGGTGCAAGAAGAGCAGCGATTGAAGAAGCAACAGGACCGTTCGATTCAAATCCAATGGTTACTGCTGCTAGAATCGTTTGTTGACTAAGTTGACAAGCCGTGCGTACGCATCAACTTAGTAGGCCCACAGGTCAGCCTCCCAACTAGTGTGCCCCAGATGTCAGTGGGAGGAATCATTTTTTTTGCATAATAAGGAGGCAGTTGATTGCGTGCGGCCAGGCTAGCGGAGGGAGTAGGGTGGGCCGGGGAAGCCTGCGCGGCATCACAGCGGGCCACAAGAGGAGGGAGCAGGCAGTCCCACCGGCGCTATTTTAGGCGGCTGGAGCAGTAAGATCAGAGATTGAAGAAGCACGTCGACCATTGGATGGACATCCAATAGTCACTGCTGCTAGAATCGTGTGTTCACTGACAAAGCCTTGCGTAAACAAGTCAGCCTCGAAATCTGTGGCGTGTACAACCCATTTGCTATTATTTTTATAATTTTTACTCATTTTCTAATTCATATGGAATTTATTGCACCCGTTTTCCATTTTTAGAATTGCTGGCCATTTTCTGGTCAGTACCAGGGTCAAAAAACTAACTAAATATGTGGGAAATTTTGAGAATTCACAAATTTTTGCTGGGGAACGAAATATTCTTAATCCAAAAATTAATAGCCATACTAAAACAAATTTAAAAATAAATTAGTACTATGTCATGTTAAATCCAATGAAATACGTATAAGATATCAGTGAAGAACAAAAACAAAAAAAGAAACTAATATCCCATTTGCTATAATTCTTTTGGAATTTTCAACCCCTTTTGATATTACTTTTAACAGACATTGACCATACTCTTTGGCCAGGACGGAATGCATCCTCCTCGTCTTGAAAGATTTGCAGCCCAGTAATTCGGAGAAAACAAATAGGCCTAGCTTGGGTATACTTCAAAAGTAAATACTGGGCTACCTATTTTCCCAAAGAACTGGAGCATGAGCATTTAGCTTTATTTATTTATTTACTTATTTATGTTTAGGGGACCATGAGCATGTACCTGGGCCGGATTCATGTGAGAGCCTCCATTCCAGTTAAGTATGGGCTTCTCTATTGCGCCTTCATCAGTGGGCTGCATGTTATCAACAAGTGGAAAATGTGTTCCGTACGAAAAATAGTATGAGCTACGTACGGTACGGGGCACTAAAGGATCGAACCATGCAACGACTTCCAAAACATTGTGTTTGTCGTTCTAACAACACATTTATTCAACCAACAAATGAAATATACTACTGATTGTACATTGAAAATAGCAGCAGCAGCAACCAGGGCTGGGGGTGCAACAAAGGCAGTAAGTAGGCCAGAAGAGTGAAGACGCAACTCTCTCTTCCAAACCAAACATCAGCCATCATTACAAAAGGGCTACCAAAAAAGAACAAGTGTATGCATCAAACTAAATAAAGATCCTACTACACAAGTGTACGCATCTAACTAACTGGCTCAATTAGACGTTACTATTTATTAAGCTGTGGAGATTGGCTGACGGCTTGAACCAGATGGGTGCCTGACAGGGGAAACTCCAGCCAGCAGGTCGAAGTCTGATACTTGCGACCCTCTCTCCTACTTTGGGCTACAGAGCGTGGCGGCACATATCAGGGTATGGTGCATGCAGAGATGCATGGTACGCTGTGTACACACAGTTTTGCCTGATGAATGAAACCGCGCTGCCATCATGATCCTTGCCGTTGGTTATCTCCTGGTTAATCGGATAATTCAGTCCGACAAACAGAGAGCGTGTACCAAGGCTACTTACCAGCCTCCAGTCAAAAATTCTTGAAGGCCCAGAGAAGCTAGGATCCTGCTCAAAGACCTTGCAGTGACTATGATTGTATTCCGTGAAACAACATGTCCGGTACGTGTGAACGATCATCAATCTTTCGCCGTCGTCTAATCGAGCCAGGAACCACCTGCAACTGCCATGCCACTTTTCTTTGAAAGGTACTGGGATTAGGAAGGGTAGGGACACCAGGCGGGCTACAACATCATATCGAGTTGGAGTCAAATAAAAAAAGGCTCTTGATTTAGTCAATCTTAAGAACAACATGTTATGAGCATGAATATTTTTTCAGTAAATGTTGACAGTAATATAAGCAAGCCATCATGATATCATAGGAAAGTAACATATTGCTGTAACAACTGTTTGTAGCGATGACTGGAGTAGGCGAGCAATACGTCCAGCCATAGAAGGATGTATGATCCTGCGATGGACATGCAGCTTTATCTACTTACCGTAGTGACCTTTTAGATAGGCGAGACCGCGGTTGAAGAATGCAATTAGCCCGAAGTCTTTATAATTTGCAGATCTTGTGGGCACTCGGTAGATTACAACCTTGAGCAAATCAAACTTGGTATCATGTTGGCTACTATAAGATTCTGAGTATTCTGGGCCGCGGTGCCAAAGCAGTGCAGTGTTAATCGAAGGAAGGGGGATCAATCGCCGGGTGTAGACCTCCGCGAGCATCCAGCTGCCGTGACCGTCGACGAGCACCATCCAAGACGTGTTCATGCCGACCCAGTAAATACCGTTAATGTAGTTGAGGCTGACGGGGATCGGATCGCAGTCAAGGGGGTTGATGCTCGCCACCCTATGATCGTTATGCTACGTGACACGCCGTTTCTGAATATCAGGCGGCATCAGCAAGCAAGGAGCTGGCTTAAAAAGCTCTGGCTGAGGGCTTTGAGTAAACGGTACAACCCCGACGAGCACGCGATGAGCGGCATGGTACTGAGATTGTCCACACGCGAAACAATGAGCTTGATTACCTCTGTGGGAGCGAATTCCAGCCACTCTTTCGGCGGACGCTGCTCGGTTCTGCCATCGTTAGTGCTTGGGTTTCGGACAAGGGGGGAGGCGCCTTAGCGGGGATGGAAGATTGGACGAGATTATGTGCGGACAAAGATGGAGAAGCGAATATGTGCTACGGGAAGTGGACAGGTGATGATGACTACATCACGCCGCTTGACTTATGAGACACATACCAGCAGCGTAGGGTCATGTTGATGCCAGACAACTTGCGTGAGTGATCATAGTACCAGTACTCCCTACAGTACCTACTACGGTACTATGCCCTAACTTGCTTGAGTAGAGTAGTAGAGTAGGACTCTGCTCTACTACTAGCACTGGAGGAGTAGTATATTCTAATCTAAAATAGTTACAAACTTCAATGCCCGAGCGTGGAACGACTACGAACCATGCTCAAAGACCGTGTCTACGTGGTGTTTGGACTTATATGCAAAAAAATTAGCAAGATGCTCGTGCATTGCACGACACACCATCATCACCAACTCGGTTTTTTATCTACTCCTACTCCTATAAAAGACTCAGTTGGTGATGATGGAGGCGAGGAGGCGTGTTCAGCCGGGCGTGCAGCGGACGACGCAACACTATTCGAGTAGTAGAGATAGAGACATAGGGAGGAGCACGAGGTTGTGGGAGATAAGGATGAATAAGGCAAGGCCTTATCTGTAAATGTGGAGAGAGGTGCGGGTATCTTTTGTAAAATTGTCATAGTTGGCTTTCTATCCGTCAGATATAGATCGGACGGTCTATATTACAAGATGGCAGGCATACCATCATCACCAACTCGGTTTTCTATAAGAGTATAAATATAAATATAGATAGAGACTAAGGACACCATCTACTGCTTTGTGCACTACTACTGCGCTCCATTCGACGGTCGCAACGTCCCCTACAGCCACTCCCTCTTGCGCTACATTCGGCGGGCGCTGTTGAAATTTGGGGAGTGCACTCTCACGACTGCTGGCAGCCACGACTTCACCGACAACGACTTCTTCCCCGACCTCGGCAACCTCTTCCTCAACGACATGGGCGACAACCTCAACGCCAACGGTGCTGCTCCCGTTGCATCGTATGTGTTTCTGTCCTTCCTGTTCAAAATCATGGTAGAATTCATGTTTGTACTCTATATCCTACTACTATGCTAGTCCACATGATTAGTTTCATCTCTGTTATAGCCGTCATGATTTATTTTGTGCTTATTCGGATTAAATCTCGTAGTAACTTGCTCATATATTCAACTGGCGCAACGTCCCCTACAACCACTCCCGTTTCATGGACGGCCTGGTCGATGCCTCCAAGTAGCCCTTCATCCACTACTATGAGTGCCCGATGCCGTTTTGTGGCTCGCCGGCGGACATGGTGCATCCCCTCACGGATGCGTGCGGCGGTCACTGCTGGCCCTTGGCGGAGAACATCAAGTACGAGACATGCTACCCGTGCACCATGCCGGAGTCGCTGGAGGATCGCCGCCGCCTGCTAGTCTCGGAGGAGGACGTAGCGTCTTCCTCTTGATCGTGGGCACCGGCGAGGCCCGCGCAGGCCGCCGCCCCATCTCTGTGATGTGCGTCAGGGGCGACGCTGCTGACACTGACACTGACACAAGGCCGATGTATGGGTGCATGGTCAGTGTTACTACCCCTTTGGGTCACGTGGGCGGCGACACCGGCCTCATCGAACGGACTTGGACTCTGGGGAACTGGGACTATCCCGCCAATGTGGACTTGGAAAACCCATGGCATCCTTTACCTACCGATGTGGTGCACGGGGACTCCAAGGAGGTTCACCTGGATATACGCATTATCAAGTGAAATGTTGATCATTAGTCTTCGCTCAATGTAATCCGCTGTCTAAGCATGTGGAGACTTCCATGCAGGATCTTGCTCGATTGGAGTATCGCGCATGCATAAAAGTGTATCCGTTTATGGTTTAGTCTAGAATCTTCCATGTATGAATTTTTACTACAGTACTGGTGAAAGACTTATGATGAACCATTTCTTACATCTCCTCTGCCCCCTTGCAAGTCATCCTGATTTAATCCCTCCATCTAGGTGTATAAGGGCATGGTTAATATAACTTAATAGTATAGCCAACTGTTGACTATAAGAAAGTGCCATGTCATCTATAGCCAACATGTATAACAATCGATACTCAAAAACTAATTCTTAAATATCATTTCTTGCAAAGCACAATAAGTGTTATTTCTTCACAAGTTTTGGGTGCAGGTTAAACAGTTGAACGCTTTTGTTTGCAAAAGATACCTTTTTATCTATTTCACCCGGATGTTTGTGAGCTCCAGAGATGAAATAATATCCGAAGAAACCTATCGATACCCGTTACACATGAGATGACCCCCACATCCTTTGTCAAAATAAACAACTCCCCGATCAATGCATTTCACTCTTCGGTGCAACGCACGGGCACCTTACTACTATAGATTAGTACGACCAAAAATTGAACTAACATTATATATAGTACGATAAATCCTAATGCATGTCACCTAAAATTATATCATTCAAAACTATGTTCAAATACAAATCCAATGATATCATTTTTGTTGACATGCACTAACATTTTGTCAGTTAAATCTTCAGTCAAATAAAATGGGGGACTAATAAACAACGACCGATGTAGGCCCTATTTGGATCCATGGGTTAGAGTTAGTTTGGGTTAGTTTGGACTCAACTAACCCAAAAGTATCCAAACAGGAGGGTTAGTTTGGGTTTGATGCATCTAACTCATCCAAAAAATCTAACCCACCCAAGAGGTGCTTATTCGGGTTAGTTCTTCTCGGGGCCATTAAAAACACATTTTTCTCTCGCTCTTCCTGCAGCATATCCTTCCCCACTTCCTCGAAGCTTCTCGTCCTCTCCCTCCCTCCCTCTCGCGCCGCCCGTGAAGGCGCCTCGCCGTATCCGTGCTCCATCTAACCCTGCCATCCAAACACCTCTTTGGTTAGAGTTAGTTCAGGGTTAGTACAAGTGTAGAGGGCGGCGATGCACGGGAGTCTCACCTCTCACCCCACTCGTGGCGCGGCAGTAAAGCCATCATATCAAAAAACCCAACCACTCCCAGTAATAAGTGGCCTGGTAAAATAAACGGACAAGCAACCATCACATCCCTCCGTCTTTTTTGCATTTCATCTCTCTGCATTTACTTTCTCTGGTTCATCTCGCACACTCGATCCCTAGCTACTACTCCTAGGGCCAGTTCTTTTGGCGGCTTCCCCAGCTTTTCCCACAAGACTAGTCACAGTGGAGAGTAACAATAAGGCGCCTCACTCATTTATTTGGGCTTCTAAACTACTACTCCGTCCTGGTTTATTCCTCACCATTGTAATTTGTGCTAAATTTTGACCAAAGATTTAACTGATAAAACGTTACTCCCTCCGTCTAGGTGTGTAAGTCATCTTATGAAAACCAAATAATCCCAAAACACTTAGGCGTGGTGCATTAACTTCTACCTCGTTTCTTGTTTCTTGACATATCAACCAATAAGAGATAAAGAGTGTGCATGCTTTTAATGACTTGAGATATCAAACACGACATGCAGTGGTTAGTTCATTGCATGCAATACTATTAATTAGCAAATAGAATTAACGTTTCTCATTTTCTCCTCCTTGGTCACGGTGCACAACCTAAGATGACTTACTCACCTAGACGGATGGAGTAGTGCATGTGACATGCAGTAACATTTCATTAGTTAAATTTATGATCAAAATTTGACACATATTACAATGGGGATCAATAAACCAGGACGGAGGTAGTAGTTATGGGATTACTAATCTAGAAGCCAGAACTGGCCCCTGTACTCCTACTAGTAGTAGTACTCAAGTTGGAATTCCAATTGCACGGCACAATTTGTTAGGCAAAAAATTCGATACAGGGTGTAGGAAGCGGTTTGGGAATTTGCATGCCTTTCCAACTAGTGAGATACTCCGTACAAAGTACGACAGAGAAATAACCACAGAGAAGGAAGCTAAAAGTAAACAATCAAACGAGCATTTTTGCATTTGTTTTGCATTGAATCGTTTCACAAGCTTGACTAGTGCTGTTTTTCTACTTTTACAAAAACTACATCGTAATGTTAAAACGTGCATTTGCACGTACATAAGTAATAGTAGTGCTCCCTCCATCTAGGTGTACAAGTCTTCCCTCCTTCTTGGTCACGGTGCACAACCAAAGATGACTTATTGACCTGGATGGAGGGAGTAGCACAGTCTACAAGCATATATCGAGAGAGACGTGTAGTCCGATAGTATAAATTAAAGTTTGTGCTATATGCACGTACTTGCAAAATGCGTACGAATACACAAGGTTTCCAAACTTTCCATTTTACATACTTAATTAAGGACGCTAAAAATTCCTGAACGTTCGGGATTTATCATTTGCGTCCCAAAACTAATGAGATCGCCTTACGAAACAAAAATTATACTCCTCCTAAAAGCCACGTCGCTCGCAGGAGCGCTTGTGGCGCGCCACGAGTGCCCTGGTGCACGGCCGTTTCCCAGCGCGCCGACACAACGCCTCTTCCTCAGCCTCGCAACTCGCGATGTGCTGATTGGCGGCTTGCCGGCGGGCGAGCGTGATCTCACCGGTGTGGTGATCCAGCGCCAACAGGTACTCCTCCTCGCTGGAAGCGTGCAACCGGTCCATGTACCACCAAGCGTAGATGAGCCGCTTGGGCCCAACTACACTCAGGGCGTCGGCACGGGCGTCCTCCACCACCCTCACGGCCCTCGCACGAGCCTTCTGCCAGAGAGCCAATTGCCTGACTCTCTCGGACGCGACATAGGCCTCCCAGGCAGCTTGTTCCGTGGTGCGCTTCTCTTCCTCGGCCTTCTTCTCCGCCTCTATTTTGGCGCGTTCTGCTGGAGGCAAAGCCTCCCACAAGGCGACATCCATTTCTTTCCAAAGCTCCTCAAGGCCGGGGGGCTCGACGGGCGGCGCGGCGTTCTCCTCGTAGCGGGGAGCCGATGCCTCCTCCGACGCGCGTGCTGGCGAGATTGGGAATGCCGACGCGTCCACCTCGACGCGTCGCGGCGAGGAGCGGAACACCGACGCGTCCTCCTCGACTAGTGGCGGCGAGGAATGGAACGGCAACGCGTCACGTTGTGGCGAGGAGAGGAACGCCGTCGCATCCTCCTCGACTAGTGGCGGCGAGGAACGGAACGGCGACGCGTCGCGTAGCGGCAAGGAGCGGAACACCGACGCGTCCTCCTCGACTAGTGGCGGCGAGGAATGGAACGGCGACATGTGACCGTCCGCGTGGTGCAGCGAGGGGTTCCTAGGGCTTGGGAGGGGCGATGCCATGGTGGTCGATGTGAGAGGGAGGGGGAGGAGATAGCAATGAACGTGAACGTGAGGGGAGGAGATAGAGATGTCGTGGGAGGCACAATATTTATAGCGAGCAATGGCATACCTACGTAAGATATGGACTGAGCTATACTGACTTAACTGCAGGTCCAGTTGTGTCACTGACATGTGGGCCAGTCCCGTGTTGGGCCCATATGTCAGTGACTCAATGCACCTGAAGTTAAGTAAAAGCTACGTGGGCATATTTGTTGGAGTAAATTACGGGGGAGCGAAGGGGTGGAAATATTGCTGGTCACAACGGATTGGACAAGTGTGGGGGGAGGAGAGTCATGCATGCAGATTTTTTCACACGGGGTGGAGTGGTGGGACCGCCGGAGGGAGAAGGAGAGTTTGGCAGGCATATTATTTCCACACATGGAGAGGAAAAGATTTGGAGACGAATGGGCTTCCTGCAGGTATGGGGAACGGTGCATAATAAGTCATCTTGCATGCCGGGCTAGCTATAGTCTCAAGTCATTAAAAACATACACGCCCCACACATGTTCATATTTCAAGGTGCACTAAATTATTGCATGCGATGATTAAGGCTGGCCATAATGGTGGTATCTTAGCTGGTATCATGCACATGGGAATAGCAAACATGCTGATGTGGCAAAGAATTAAAGAAGAGAGGGGGGTTGGAGTAACTAGTGTTCATGCATGCATTGGTAAACACATTTTTTGTGAAGAACGACAACATTAGTTGAGTACTTTTCCAGACTTCAAAAACTATTCCACCGCCTCTACTCCCTCCGTCTAGGTGTGTAAGTCATCTTACGAAAACCAAATAATCCCAAAACACTTAGGCACGGTGCATTAAATTCTACCTCGTTTCTTGTTTCTTGACATATCAACCAATAAGATATGTGGGGTGTGCATGCTTTTAATGACTTGAGACTACCAAACACGACATGCAGTGGATAGTTCATTGCATGCAATGCTATTAATTAGCAAATGAACATTAAGTTCTCTCATTTTCTCCTCCTCCTTGACTCACCTAGACGGAGGGAGTATGATCTTGCTAAGAGTAGGTGAAATTTTTGAATCGAGCCCTTTAAACTAGAAGGGAGGTAGTGGTACTCTAATAGCTAACCTTGTTGTGATGACAAGATAGGACATGGCACGCACCTGGACGAAGGAACTAGTCTGCATTGTGCATTTAAGTTTTGTCTGAAGTCAATGTACCTCTACTTTCACCAGACTTATAGAAAAATGTACTAGGAGTACTCATTATAATCAGCATTCACAATGTCAACATTCACAATGTCAAATCAATATTTTACACTCATTATAAAAAGTAGTTCTTATACTCATTATAATCAGTATTGTAGATATTGATATTTTTAGTATAAATTTGGTCGTGGGATTTCATTGATGCCTGTCAAAGCGTGGAGGAAGCGGAGCTTAGGGCTTGCATTGTCGGTCTCTACATAGGTATTTCTTTTCATAATCCTGTAATTTTAGAGACTGATTGCGCTTTTGTGGTGGCGTCTCTTGCATCTGGGGACTATGACATGTATGCTATGTGTGACCTGAAGATGAAAGCGTTGAGCGTCTCGAAGTTGATCAACATTCTTCAATTGTCAAAGATTAGCCGTTCGGCCAATAAGGTGGCACACTTAATCGCTAACTATAGCTTTGACAATAGATTAGATGGTAGTCTTGTAAATAACGTACCGCCCTATGTGGTGAATATTGTATCGAATGAGTGTACTGGTGTGGCTGGTAAATTAATATAAGGTGGTGTTAAAAAAGTATACATTTGGTCAAACACTTCGCAAACGATTGACGGGAGTAAAAAGGACCAGAGGGAGTATCATGCATGCGGAGTAGGCAAAAAAATGCTCATTTATAGCCGGTCGAAGTCTCAAAGGGCGCGACCGCACGAGGGAGGCGAAGGTCGTGGGAGGCGCGGCGGTTGACGGAATTAAGTGAAGTTACATCCACGCGCCGGCATGGCGTGCGAACAGGCAGAAGCTATACCACTAGGCCTATGATATGAGTCTAGTAGACATGACATCTAGTGGGTCCCGCATAGTTCGCGAGAACTCTATGGGGGCTTGCAGCCGTTTATCCACCGGGCAAGCCAGCAACCCCACGCCGTTCGCACGCCCTACTCGTCCCCGTCTTCTACCTCACAACAGTTCGCTCCCAGTCGTCCCGTCCTTTCACATTAGTCCGCTCCCAGTTTTTGCAGGGTACAATAGTTCAAGTTCTCCTAACCCTCCTCCAAAATGCATGGCCTCCCAAATCTCCATGGTCGCCACTGAGTACCAGGTTAGAGCCATCACCGGTGATCAGTTCATCATCATCTACACACGTGGATCCGCGACAGTAAAAGAATGGCTTGCTCGCTTCCTACGCATGTTCAACAGTTCAACGGATGAGTGGGTCGCTGGGCTAGATGTTGAGTACACCACAGTCCTGGGACGAGAGAAGGATCTAAAGGACGAAGAGAGGAAGAAGCCCGCCGTGATCCAGGTTTGCGTACATAACGTTTGCTTGGTCTACCACATATGCCATGCCGACATTGAGTGCCAGGATTTTAAGAACTTCGTCAAGGACAAAAGAGTGAAATTCATTATTGTAGGCTTTAAGAACGACAGGGATGTCCTGCGTCGGATAGGTCCTGTTGTAGGCCAACCCTTCGATCTCTAGAAGGCAAGCCTGGTGTCCTCCTCTCAACCTTCAATGCTGACCCTGGCAGCAGCCATGATTGATCCTTCGTACGCTAAACTGAAGAAACCTCATCACGAGTTTCATCATGCATGGGAGTCGAAGACATTAGATGAAGATCACATCCTGTACGCAGCAATGGATGCCTACCTTTGTTTAAATATCTACAAGGGTTGGATGAAGAAGCAGAGCCGAGTGTCCGGTTAAAGCAAAGAAGCGTCGGCGAAGAGGAAGAGGCGGAGGGACGTGGACAAAGTCGAGGACGTGGACTCGGACTTCGAGTAGGTGGTAGTGCCATCGCTCATGCTGGTTCTACTGCAGTGTCAAGCAGACTAGTGGCTTAGTTTATTTTCAAGGGTGTGTTGTGCCGAGGCCCCAGCAGAACTATGTTTATGTTCTGTCTCGTTATTTGAACTCTTTAGTACATATAGTAGTACTAGTACTATGTCTTACTACTGTTCTTCTTGCAGTTGGTACTACTGCTCGTATCTTCGTGTTCCTACTGTACTTAATACGTTCGTACTAGTAGTAGTATAATTTGGGTCAGTCGATTTGTGAAAGAAGTTCGACGGAGTGAAGGAAACGGCAGAAGAGGTGGAAGAAGCCCTTCTAGCAATCCATGTTGCATCAAACGACTCACATGAGTTGACTGACCCAAATTGCTCCTTCAGATTGCAGGATCCATGTGGCATTCAAGGTCTCGAAGGTAGATTCCGCGTCCGCACCCGGTTTGCGGGCTCAACGCGCGCGCGACCGGCTTCTGCCGCGATAGCCACCATGCGCGCCTCCTCCGCACGGGCGGAGACGACAATGACACGCTAGTTCCTCCTCGCCGGCGTGCTGGAGCACGCGCTTGTCCTCCTCTTTGTACGCTGCATGCCTAGACGCGGCTCCACCAGCTGCTCGCGTGCTTGGCAGCGCGACGGCATCGCGAGGAGGGACTGCAGATGACGTGAGCAGGTGAGCCTTCGGCTTCATGGCACAGGGATGGTGGCGACACGGCGGTGATGGGCGAGAAATTGTTGGCCGGAGCAGGCGGGCGCCAGCATGCACAACGGCGGCGGCGGCATATTGATGAGTGCGCGTGTGGGAGCTTACTTTAGTTTTATATAAGGTTGGTCAAACTTAAAAGAAAACCGTACTAGTACACGTAAAGATTAGACTTAGGCAGCGCTTTTATTAGTTTTTTTTGAAGTTAGTACCACAGCCACGATACAGAATCCTATGCAAGCGCGTGAACCGCGACCGCGCGCTCGATCGAACGGTGCGTCACCGTGTCGCGCTCGAAGGACATCCACCGAACCTTTTTGTGTGTGTGAAAACAATCCTCGAATATTACTCAACTTTTTTTTCCTGGGAAAGTTCTTGACGCTGCAATATTTCCATTTATTTGAATTTAGCTCCAGTTCGTGTTTATTTGGATTTGGACGTTTTAGGTCTGCCCTAGTTTTTTAAATACTTATTTTGTGTGTGTGACTGAGAGAGAACGTGTGTATGTGTCCATATGTGTGTTGTGGCGGAAGGGCAATGTGGAGACGGTGTGCGTGTGATACAGACATAGAGAGGTGTGAATGTGCAAATCATCATGCATGAGTGAGACATAGACAGATACCGATACGTTGCGTATACATGAGAGAACGGTCTTCTAGTTTACTTGTGTGTGTGTGTGTGACACGCACACCCACCCACCCACCCACACACACACACACACACACACACACACACACACACACTTCCCCGAGCACACAATTCATCCCCATCCAAGGTTATACGGCGACCACTCTCGCTTGTGTTTCTTTGCACCCCAACATGCACAACACCTCAATCTTCAAAGAGGGCATTGAGCAGATCGAAGACGGCGACCACACCGTGCTAGAGAATGCGGGGTCATTTGGAAGCAGGGTGATGTGATGACGGCTGACTGACTCCTCCCCCACCCTCTCTCTCTCTCTTGCACAAAATTACCAATCCCTCTCTCCCCCGCACAAAATTGTCAATCCCTCAACCCACGAGATCCTTCCCCTCTCGTCCATGTTTTTCCAGCCCTCTCATCAAACATGTTATCTCTTCTCCTTCCACGTATACAGAATTCGGATGCACATGCATCTCACGTATATTGCATGTCTCCATCTTTCTCATAGACCTAAGTTCTTCCTCTCTCTTTCTCTTTCTATCTCTCTCTCTCTCTGTCTCCTTAGGTTTGTATCCTACTCTCTCGTCCACATACATACAATCTTTCCCGCCCTATCTGCTCCATCTTCAAAAGCTCTCTCTGCACATTTCATTCACACATTGGGACATGTCAAAATATTGCTTCTATAATGGCTGATGTAGAGTTATGGTTGTTTTTGTTGCATCCTACAAAGTAATAACTATGAAATGCATTTAGATTCTCATTTGACTGGGATTATATGAGTTTGAGCATGTTGTGAAGTACTATAGACCTTGTATACATCTTGGGATTCGACAATGATTGTAACTATTGAATTGTATAGACCATTACATTCGAAGTCAATAGCCTAATATATTTATTTCACAATTTCAACAAATGATTAGTTCACTACAAACTAAGAAAACAAATGTGTACTCCCTCCGTTTCTATTTAAGTCCGCGTATTAGCATTGGTCAAAGTCAATTTTTGTAAACTCTCAGAAAGCTTATAACAAAAAATATTAACATATACAATAACAAATAAATACCATTAGATTCATTATTGAATGTATTTTCACATCATACATATTTGTTATGGTAAATGTTTATATTTTTCTATAAACTTGATCAAACTTTAGGAAGTTTGACTTCGGTCAAACCCAATATGCAGAGTTTACTACTACTACTCGCTAGTTGCTTAGACGAATCACTCAACACGCCACACGGGTAGTCCAGTGTCACAAAATTTTGAGGTCGACGGGAAAATCTACCGCGACCCTGATTCGAGCAGTGGGAAGTTACCATCATAGCCTTCGGAACAGGCCTACAGATGACGCTTGGTAGGGGGCTGTTTTCGTAACTTCAGGTTCACCCTACCTAGCCAACCCCACCCCAGCACCCAGAGTAGTACACCTGAATACTCCCCATTTTCTATCCCCATCGCAAAATAGACTTCTCCACGGCACCACCGCCTTCGTGCTCCTCCCCTTTACATCGGCGCACTCATCCACTGCAGTGCATCTGCCTCATCGACGACCTCGTACGCCGCACTAGATCCGGTCCACCATCGTCGTCGTACACGGAGCCTCTTCCCCGACATCATCTTCCACGGTCTTGGATCTGCTTCCCGAAAGCCGACGCCAAGCGCAGAAGTACCACCGTCATGGACAATGAATGGACTCCCATTGCCGACCATGACTCACAAAGGCCGCCGCGACCATCGTTCTCCTCCTCGATTGGTAATATGTGTATTGAATCACTTAGCAGTACATGTGCATTTCCAATTTTGTTCATACCTACCCTTCAAATTTCCTCGGTGCTATTGTTCCTGTAAAAGTAATTGGTAGCCTCCATTGTCCAACAGAATATTAGCTTGTAATTCTGCGTCGCTCCTGTATCGCGCTGTGCTTGGGTAGGTTTTTCATCTGCAACCAATAGTGTGGCAAATGATGGAAAGGTTTTTAGAACTAGCAAGATGCCCATGCGTTACATGTATCAAGATGCATTTGTATGAGTAGTTTATCTTGTGGGAGAAAAGGATGAACAAGGGAAGGCCTTATTTGCAAATCTGGAGAGGGGTATGTTTATCTTTTTGCAAAATTCCCATTTGTTTCCTTCCTATGTGTCAGATATAAATTAGACGGCCTATATTACAAGAAAGAAAAGTATAGAGAAAAAAGTAGACAATAAAGGAAGTAGAGATAAATATTAAATATTAAATATTAAATAAATATAACAGTAGAGAAGAGAGTAGAGATAGCAGAGACGTCGGGAAAGGATCGCGCGCGCGGGAAAAAGCGGCCGGGCGTGCGCTAGTTTTGGCGCGCGGCGTCCGGCGCACTTTATAAAATCCAACGCCCTCCCACTGCTCTGTGCCTTGCCACCGCTCTCTCCCCGCTCTGTGCCTCGCCACCGCTCTCTCTCCCCGCTCTTTTTCGCCTCGCCGCCGCTGCGCCACCATGCCGCCGCGTCGCCAGGAAACTTGGGGATACCGCGGCGTCCGCGCGCCCCCCTCTGGTGGCTTCTCCGCCGAGATCCGGTTCCGCGGGCTGCGCCTCGGCCTCGACAATTTTGACACCGCCAACGAGGCCGCCTGTGCGTACGACGCGGCGGCGTGGCGCCTCCGGTGGCCTCATAGAACATTGAACTTCCCCAACATGCCGACATGGGAGCGGGCGCAGGAGCTCGTGCCTCTGCCGCGGCTTAGCACCGACGAGGATCGTCGCGACAACCGGAGGAGGGAGCACCGTCTCGGCATCGCCGAGATGGACGAGGAAGCCATGGCGCTGTGGCGCCAACACTTCCCGCAGGACATCATCAACGAGCGCGAGTTCTACGCGCAAAGGAGGGCGGAGAGGGATAAGAGGAGGACGAAGCTAGCCGCCTATCATGAGGACAAGCGTGGGCCAAAAGCGGACGCTCAGTTCAACATGAGCCTAGGAGCAGCGTCGCCCTGGGAATCCGACGATGATCTGTATCTTCACGCCTATAGTCAGATGTCGGAGGAGGACATCACCGAGGAGGAGTCGGACGACGAGGAGTAGTTGAGTTATCTTTTTTTATCTATCTATGCTGAGAACTATCCTCTACTCTCTAGTATCTACTTCTCAATCTCAGCACTGTAAACACTTTTTTAAAGTGCCGCGTGATTGCGATTCTGTTGGAGATGCTCTAACATGGCAGATGAGTGCTTTAATGTTGCCCACAAGATGCGCGAGTATTACTAGTAGTATATTTTTCTTGCCATGTTGAGATTTTAAAACCACGAGTGCGAACATGCAGAGGAGCAATGAAGACCAAACACGTGATGTTCGGGACATCTTCAAGGAGCGTGGCAAGTTAAAGAGGAGCTGCACCGAACCTGTAAAACGAGCTTTGGTAAGTAACACCCTTTCAATTACTTTCGTTTAGCCTCGTGTTCTTCGATGTGTATTTGTTGTAGTTTCTATTTCTCTTAAGCGTGGTGTTCTTCGATGTGTAATAAGAAGAGTCTTAATCGTCCTAATGCTTTCGTTTTTATCTTGATGTGGGAAGTGGGTGTTCTCACCTTGTAGTCTGTTTTTATATTTCTTTTCCTTTTGAATTCACTTCTCAGAGTTCTGTTTATCTGGCTTCTACTAAATCGATCTAGGTTGCTCTAAGTATTGATCTCAAAAAGAAGTAACTTCATGTCAGGATGCAGTTCCTGCGAGGAGGGAAGTATGGTCAACCTCGAGATCATGTTTCCAAAATGAGGCTGGATTACACATAAGGTGCCAGTTCCCTAATGATGCTGATTAGACACAAGGTGCAAATTCCCAGATGATGCTGGATTACACACAAGCCAGGTGGAGTCGTCAGCTGTTCATGTCCTCGTGGCATTAGTAAAGGCTGAAAGAAAGCGTGCAGCAGCCCTTGAGAATGTAGCTGAGTTCCTGAAGAAGCGAAAAGAGCAATCAGATGCTCTCTTCACCCAAGCCAAAGAAGAGATGGAAGAAGCCAGAAATAAGCTAGCAGAGGCAGAGCAGGCTAGGCGTCTCCTGCTATCTAAAACTGTTGTCAATACAAAATTTCCTTCATAATAGCTAGGTTCAAATGTTTATCCAGTCAGCATGCCTGTTGTGATGTCTGTGCATCTACTGATGTGGCACAAAATGTTTTTCTGGGTCATGTAATAACAGCAATTACTTTCCAAACAATAACAGACGAAGCATTGGACATGGTATAGTTCACGCGCAAGCCCGACATTCCAAGTTCAACTTCCACATCAAACTCATGTTCACAGATATCTGTCCACAACCATGATTCACTTCAAAGCCAAAAAAATGTGAGGAGAGTTATAAATAAAGAAAAACCTCTACTAGTTCCTGCTACCAGTGCGAGCACAACAAGTCAAGACCATGCGTAAATTAAATATATTTTAGTCATTTTTTGTGTTCTAAAATGCCTGCCGGCTCGCGGAAGGACGTGTTGCCAGCACATGCGCGAATTCAATGAAGGAAGGCGGGGCAGTCTTAAGCTGGTTGCATGCGGCGAGGAGGCGTGCTCAGCCGGGCCTGCAGCGAGTGCGGCCCTCTTGGCTGGCGCGCCGGTTCAATGCCTGCGCTATGAGAGGTCGCGTCCATGTCAGAGCAATCACTCCCTCCAGTCCTTTTCATTTGGGTATAACAAAATCTCATTTTCCATTCACATTTAGCAAGTAAAATTCGTGGACAAACTTTGACCCAAAGTACGATGGGGACTAGTAAACCAGAATGGAGGTAGTAGGTTTTTTTAATCAAAGAAGGGTTTCCCCTTCCGATTTTCATTACTGAAAACCAGCATCTAAATCTAAACCATAGTATTTGCCCTAGAACTACCAGGTTCACCATCTCGCAACATAAACCCATACAACCATACGCCAAGGAGGTACGTAGTACTATGAATTCCATTTTTGCTGCATACCAATCGTTCTAAAAGCTACTTACTACTTATAACGTGCCATCGAGAATCAGAACCCTTAACCCCGCTAAAAAATGATATTTTAAATGTGGCTACTCGATCTGTGGCAACTGGCGAGCAACCGCGCTCCAAGTCGTTCACCTGTGGTCCCGACCATCAACTCCTACAGATCAAATTATCACGTGAGCTGACTATTCCTACAAAGGTGCTCCACCACGTACCCGGTACCCACGAATGCAGCAATCGTGCACCTAGGGTTTTAGGTGTAACGCCCCGGATCCGATGCGCCAGGTGTCTGCCAGTTATTCATTGTTGTTGCCATGTCATTTGCTTGCGTGTTGCATTTCATCATGTCATCATGTGCATTTCATTTTGCATACGTGTTCGTTTCATGCATCCGAGCCTTTTCCCCGTTGTCCGTTTTGCAATCCGGCGCCCCTATGCCCTCCGGCGTTCCCCTTTTGTCTCTCATTGTGAGTGGGTGTTACACGTTCTCAGAATGGACCGAGTCTTGCCAAGTGGCCTTGGTATAGCACCGGTAGACCACCTGTCAAGTTTCGTGCCATTTGGAGTTCGTTTGGTACTCCAACGGTTAACCGGGTAACCGTAAACCCCCCTTCTCTTTGCAGCCCAACACCCCTTCCAAACTGGCCCAAAACCCACCTAACTCCCCTCCATGCTCTCAGTCGTTCGATCACGATCGCGTGGCCGAAAACCGTGCCTCATTTGGACTCTCCTAGCTCCCTCTACCTATAAATATGTGGCCTCCCCCGAAATTCCCGCAGTCCAAACCCTAGCCCTCTCCCTCCTCGCGCCGCCGGACATGCCCGCCCGGCAGCCGGACACGTCCACCCCCAGCCTCCACGTCGCCCGAACCAATCCGGGGACGCCATGTCATCGCGCCACCGCCCCCGCCCAACCAGCGCCTCCCAGGCGTCCCCGCCGCGCCTCCCACCGCGCCGGCCCGC
>NC_041385.1:94549714-94556400 GCF_002162155.2 Triticum dicoccoides | reverse complement strand
TTCACTAAGTCCCCAGTTTCAGTAATTTTCATGCCATGTTCATGCCATCATAACTCTGCATCCGTAGCTCCGTTTCGTGCGTGTAATATGTCAAATTGTTTGTCTCGACGAGTACATCATTTCATTGCATTGCATCATATTCATTTGAGGTCATATAGATGCCCGAATCATCGTTGTAAGAGTGCTTCATAATGTTTTCTGCTGTCTGTTATCAGAACGAGCTCTTTTGTCATTTTTGCCATGATTGATGTGTGCATCCTATGAGGTTGATGTCTTCATGTGTTTTGAACTATGCTATGTCTTCTTTACAGAGGTGCTTACCATGTATTTTTGTGATCAATGTGGTGACTAGCACAAGCATGCAAACTAGGCTTCGTGTTAATACTGTTTTTAGTTCCTGTTCTGCTGTAATTTTGATGCCATGTAAACTTGATGCTACAGAGAGATCCATGCATATTTTGAGATACTTCAGTAAGGGTGTTTTGAACATGTGGTTATTGTATATCCATTCATGCCCTTTGTTGCAACTATGGGGTAGTGTAGCATGTCATTTGAGTGCTCTACTTTTGCTTCAAAATGTTTCCTGGCAGATTGTTTACATGTTATTCAATTTGGCCAAGCTTGCTATAGTTGATCCTTGCATGCTATGGACATGTTCTTGACTTGGTTTGTTTCACAAACATGTCTTCTTGATGATGCTATGCTTATCTTGTCATGCAATGACTTGTGGTGAGTGTATCGAGCTTGTTAAGTAGTGTTCATGATGTTGCTGTTTTGCTAGGCTGAATCTGTTATTTCGTGATGCTATATAAACATGTTTCTACTAATCATTCTATGCATAATCTGGAGATGTACTATAAACATGTTTTGATCTACATGTCATCCTCTATTTATCCATGCCCCTGGTTGCATTTATAGCTTGCTGTAGATTGTTCATATCTTGCTCCAAAGTTGCTTGATAATGTTGCTGTCAGCCTGTTAACATTAAGTTCAGTTGTTTCCATGTGTTTTGCTAGTGATCCATGTACCCTATGACCTTGATCTTGCCATGCTTAGCTTCACAAATATGTCTTCTTACTGTTGGTAGCCTTGCCATGCCATGTAATGACCTGTAGTGAGTTGCACAAGCTCATCTACATGCCTTCATAATTATGTTCCTGCCATGTTTGAATCTGTTTAATAACTTGCTATGTTTACGTGGGTGCCATCATATTTTCTGATCCTTTTTGGCTTATGGTCACTAAGAGTCTTTTGATCTATGCAATTAGTAGATTCATGCCATGCTTTTGTTTTCCATGATGAGTTCCTGTAACATGTTGTTTGATAGCTCTGAACATTGCATCGTGATGTTATTTTCGGCAAAGTCTGCAATTGTTATAACTTGCAATCTTACCATGTGTGTTTGAGCATGTTCTAGTGATTTCTGGAGTTAGCTCAGTGTTCATGTTTTGTTATGATTTACCTGTACATCATGTCCATGCCTTTTGTTCTCATGTTGGGGTGCTGTAGTATATTGTTTTGTTGCTTGCAATATGCCTATTTGCTGTTTTGGACAGCTTGTCCTTTAAACTTGTATAGAGTGCATGTGTTGAACCGTTGCTCCGTTTTGAGTGTGCTCTATATGAAACTTGCTTGTTTTTGCATATAGTTTCATATTATCATGTTGCATCCTTGTTTTGAGGTGTTTGCTTGATGTTTGGGTGCATTTTGCATCAATGCCATGTTTGACTTGTTTTGCTCATATCTTCTAGACCGTAGCTCCGAACTAAATGAACTTTATATGTAACTTGACTAGATTCTCGTGTAGATCATTGTTGTGCATCTTAACTTGCTGTTTAACAAACTTGAACATAAGGTTTATTCAGATCTGGACCAATTTCGAAATATGCATATGAGGACTTACCGGAATTGTTACATGTTGTTCCCGGCCTCATTTAAACTTGCCTTGACGTGTTGTTCTTGTTTGCTTCATCTCTTGTCCTGAGTAGCTTCATGTAGCTTCGTCATGCATCATGCCTGTTGTGCATCATGCCTTGTTCATGTGTGGTGTGTTTACTATGTTGTGTGCTTCTTTTCGATAGTTCCTGTTCCGTTGCGATCGTGAGGATTCGTTCGTCTACGCTTGGTTCGGCTTCATCCGTTCGTCTTCCTCATGGACTCGTTCTTCTTCCTTGCGGGATTTCAGGCAAGATGACCGCTACCCTGGATCTCACTACTATCATTGCTATGCTAGTTGCTTCGTTCTATCGCTTTGCTGCGCTACCTATCACCTGTTTATCAAGCCATCCCAAAATGCCACGAACCTCTAACCTTTGACACCTTTTCTATGCAAACCGTTGTTTGGCTATGTTACCGTTTTTGCTCAGCCCCTCTTTTAGCGTTGCTAGTTGCAGGTGAAGTTGAAGATTTCTCCATGGTGGACAGGATTTTGGTTGGGATATCACAATATCTCTTATATCATTAATGCATCTATATACTTGGTAAAGGGTGGAAGACTCGGCCTTTTGCCTAGTGTTTTGTTCCACTCTTGCCGCCCTAGTTTTCGTCATACCGGTGTTATGTTCCCGGATTTTGCGTTCCTTACGTGGTCGGGTGATTTATGGGACCCCCTTGACAGTTCTCTTTGAATAAAACTCCTCCAGCAAGGCCCAACCTTGGTTTTACCATTTGCCTCACCACCACCTACCCTTTTCCTTGGGTCGGCCAACCCAAGGGTCATCTTTATTTTAGCCCCCCCGGGCCAGTGCTTGTCTAAGTGTTGGTCCGAACCGAGCAACCTGCGGGGCCACCTCGGGGCAACTCGAGGGCTGGTTTTACTCGTAGCTTGACTTATCCGGTGTTGCCCTGAGAACGAGATATGTGCAGCTCCTATCGGGATTGTCGGTGCATCGGGCGGCTTTGCTGGTCTTGTTTTACCATTGTCGAAATGTCTTGTAAACCGGGATTCCGAGTCTGATCGGGTCTTCCTGGGAGAAGGTCTATTCCTTCGTTGATCGCGAGAGCTTGTCATGGGCTAAGTTGGGACACCCCTGCAGGGTATAATCTTTTGAAAGTCGTGCCTGCGGTTATAGGCAGATGGGAATTTGTTAATGTCCGGTTGTAGATAACTTGACACCAGATCCGAATTAAAATGCATCAACCGCGTGTGTAGCCGTGATGGTCTCTTTTCGGCGGAGTCCGGGAAGTGAACACGGTTTCTGGGTTATGTTTGACGTAAGTAGGAGTTCAGGATCACTTCTTGATCATTACTAGTTGATGACCGTTCTGCTTGCTCTCTTCTCGCTCTTATTTGCGTATGTTAGCCACCATATATGCTTAGTCGCTGCTGCAGCCTCACCACTTTACCCCTTCCTTTCCCTTTAAGCTTTGCTAGTCTTGATACCCATGGTAATGGGATTGCTGAGTCCTCGTGGCTCACAGATTACTACAACACCAGTTGCAGGTACAGGTTTCGCGATGATCCTGATGCGAGAGCGATGTTTGCTTGCGTTGAGTTCTTCTTCTGCTTCTTCGATCAGGGGATAGGTTCCAGGTCGGCAGCCTGGGCTAGCAGGGTGGATGTCGTTTGAGTTTCTGTTTGTGTTTCATCCGTAGTCGGATGATGCTCTGATGTATTGTGATGTTGTATTCATGTGGCATTGTATGCCTCTTGTATGTATCCCCATCTATTATGTAATGTTGATGTAATGATATCCACCTTGCAAAAGCGTTCCAATATGCGGGTCTATCCTTGGTGGGGCCTTCGAGTTCCTTTTGGACAGGGTCGCATATTGGGCGTGACAAGTTGGTATCAGAGCCTCGACCGACCCTAGGAGCCCCCTTGATTGATCGTGTAGTTTTGGCCGATGTTGAGTCTAGAATAAACTGTTTTCGGAGTCTAGTTATATCGGAGAGTAGGAATTCTTTTTACTCCTCTGCCCCTTCGTCGCTCTGGTCAGGAATCTTGACGTAGGTGTTTTGAATTACTCCTCTTCCCCTTCAAATTTTCTTTAGGATCACGCAGTTGGGTTTCCGGTAGTTGGTTCTCAACTCTTTTCATCCAGTGCATTTCTCGTCAAGTTGACTCGAGCCTCTTTATCTTTGAGTTCAATCCTCAGTTGTTTTTTTCCCACCCGCCCACCCTTCTTCTTCTTTAAACCGGAGTCCGTAATCGAGTATTCATCCTACTCAAACGAAGTCTTTGCTTTCTTTCCTCAATGATTTCAACCGGTGTTTTCTCTTCAAGATATTTGTCGTTTCCCCTTCCAAGTTGCCTTTGTTTTCCCGCCCTCCCACCCTTCTTCTTCCCGGTGTCTGACTCTCTCTCGACCATCTATCTCAGTCATGTGGAGCCTCTTCAGTCTTTCGTAAATTATTTCAACCGGTGAATTCTCATCTCGTTTGACATTGTTCACCTCTCTCTATTCTTATCCGGAGTGCTGAAGATATCTCGGAAGACTTGTGTTTCCATTCTCAACCCGTTCAAGATATTTCGAGATTTTTATCTCATTCAAGTCATTTAATTCAACCGGTGCAATATCTCTTTAAATCATTTCAACGATGGTTCTTTTGAGTGGGCCCTAACCCACAGGTCTTTTTCCAGGATCTTACCTGACTCTTTTAATTCCCCCGGAGTTATTCTCAATTCTTTTCAAGTGTGACGTAAGAATGGATTTCATCAGTCACATGCCTTTTCCAAGATCAATTTCAAATCATTTCATTGTTGGCTCAACCTTTTCGGTTTTCATTCTCCCGGAGTGTCTCAGTAATTTCGGTGGTGTTTCTCGTCGATCGCAGAAGAGTTTTTCCTTTAAATCTTGTCTATTCTCTCGAAGTTTCGTGGTTCTAGCTTCATATTATCAGTCTTGAATTATTCCATTTTTCAGATATTCTTTTCATCCATCCGGAGTATGTCAGGAGTTCTTTTACCATTTTTTTTTCACCGGAGGCCATTATTCCAGAAGAATTCTTGTCCTCAAATTTCAGCTACCGTTATCCATTTGTCATGGTGCTTCGTTCAAGTGTTCTTTAATCAGCTCAAGTTCTTCTATTTCACTTGCATCTAAATCTCCTCTTGCTTATTGGTTATTCTAATTCTTCCCGGTGATTCCTTCTTTTTCATCAGCCATTTTCGAATTCTTACGGTGGTTCGTTCAAGATTCTTTTTTATTTGATTATCATTTTAATCATTTCGTTCTTTTCAATCCTACCGGTGGTTCATGAAGACCTTCTCAAGTTTGCGTTATGTCACTTCTCAATCCTTTTTCAAGAAGAATAAGTATTATGCAAAAATCCATTGCTTGTCGTCAATTAAATTTGATGAAGGATAAGCATACAATAAATCTTATTCTTATCCCATCCAAGTGATTAATCATTTCCTTCGGAGTTTGTTCTCGATGAATAAATTCTAGTTCCAAGTGCTTTCATCTTTTCTTTTCAGGAGTTCAAATATCTTTTCTTCTCGCGTCTCGAAGCGCAAGTAATTCTTCATTTTCTTTTGAAGTGGAGTTTTGCATTTCTTCATTCTTCTAAGTTATCCAATCATTTCCGTTTGCGGTCGGCTATCACCTCATAATCTTGAGTTGTTATCCATAAGTCCACAACAAGCTTATTCTTTCGTTGTTGATTTTCTCAACAACTCCGTTCAATCCTTCTTTCTAAGTTCTTTTCATTCAATTCTTCCGGAGGCATTGCATTGTTCTTCTCATCAGTATCATTCCATCCCCTCTAGCTCATGTTCCTTTTACTTCCATTTTTAGTTGGTGTGCTGCCTAAATCCTTTCAGTCTTATTCGTTTCTTTTCTCATCCTAACCACTCCGGTTAGAACGTGTGTTTTCATAGTCTATCTGATTCAGTGAGCTTTCGATTCTCGTCATTCTCGTCGTTCTTCTCTTCATCTCGAATGCTCTCAATTCTTTGCTTCTTCTCTTGGGTTCTTGTTTCACCTCATCCCTTTTCCTTTCCGTCTCAGTCCTAAGATCTCGGGACAAGATCTCTTGTTAGTGGAGGAGTGTTGTAACGCCCCGGATCCAATGCGCCAGGTGTCTGCCAGTTATTCGTTGTTGTTGCCATGTCATTTGCTTGCGTGTTGCATTTCATCATGTCATCATGTGCATTTCATTTTGCATACGTGTTCGTTTCATGCATCCGAGCCTTTTCCCCGTTGTCCGTTTTGCAATCCGGTGCCCCTATGCCCTCCGGCGTTCCCCTTTTGTCTCTCGTTGTGAGTGGGTGTTACATGTTCTCGGAATGGACTGAGTCTTGCCAAGTGGCCTTGGTATAGCACCGGTAGACCGCCTGTCAAGATTCATGCCATTTGGAGTTCGTTTGGTACTCCAACGGTTAACCGGGTAACCGTAAACCCCCCTTCTCTTTGCAGCCCAACACCCCTTCCAAACTGGCCCAAAACCCACCTAACTCCCCTCCATGCTCTCAGTCGTTCGATCACGGTCGCGTGGCCGAAAACCGTGCCTCATTTGGACTCTCCTAGCTCCCTCTACCTATAAATATGTGGCCTCCCCCGAAATTCCCGCAGTCCAAACCCTAGCCCTCTCCCTCCTCGCGCCGCCGGACATGCCCGCCCGGCGGCCGGACACGTCCACCCCCAGCCTCCACGTCGCCCGGACCAATCCGGGGATGCCATGTCATCGCGCTGCCGCCCCCGCCCAACCAGCGCCTCCCACGCGTCCCCGCCGCGCCTCCCACC